>NC_085877.1:22931748-22934248 GCF_034702125.1 Engraulis encrasicolus | reverse complement strand
CACACAACACACACACACATACACACACACACAACACACACACACACACACACACACACACACACACACACACACACACACACACACACACACACACACACACACAAAGAAGGGTGGATGGGTGGGTGGGTGGTTGGCCTTTCACTTCTGCTTCATCTTACTTCCCTTTGCGTCTCTTCAGCCAAATACCCGCCCCCCCAACCCCCCCCCCCCCCCCCCCCCCCCCCCCCCCCCCCCCCCCATCTCCTTTCACCCACACCCTACCCCACCATCACCGCCGCGGAGGCCCTGAAACCACCCCCAGTGCTGTAGTTTCCCTTCTGCTGCAGATTAAACCTCATTGCATGTCTTTGCAGAGAATAGATGCTGAGAATACAGAAGAATAGAAGTGTTGTGTGTGTGTGTGCGTGTGTGTGCGCCTGTTTGTGAACGTGTGTGTGTGTGTGTGTGTGTGTGTGTGTGTGTGTGTGTGTGTGTGTGTGTGTGTGTGTGTGTGTGTGTGTGTGGGTGCGTGCGTGCGTGTGTGTGTGTGTGCGTGTGTGTGTGTCTGTCTGTGTTGGGGGAGAGAGGGGAGTTCTTATTATTACGAATCCCATTGGTCACATCACATATTATTACACATGGATGACAAACATTGCATTACATTACATTATGTGTATAATACATTAAGCAGACGCCTTTGTCCAATGCCTTACAAGGAGGAGGTCATAGTAACCATTGCCCACAGTACATGTAGTGGGACTACAAAGTAGTACACAGGCCAGGGTGACTTTCAATTTCAATTTGAAGTGTGTCAGTGTAGGGTTTAGTGCACAGGAGTGAAGTGCATCAGAGGACAGTGCAGACTGTATTGCTTGTCTTGAAAGGAGTAAGAACTAGGTCATTTCTAAATGTTTTTTTGTGTTTATGTTTATAGATATCTACAGTACATGATGTATATAGATAGACAGATACATCAACCTATACTGATGCAACATTATAACTCTATTAATGTCAATAGATAATCTATTTACAGAACAATTAATATATATATATACATATATTAAAGACATGTTTTGGGTTTTTTATGCCTTTATTTTGGATAGGCAGTGAAAGAGTGTGACAGCAAATGTGTGCAAGAGAGAGAGGGGAAGGATTGGCAAAGGACATCGGGTCGGAATCGAACCTGGGTCGCCGACATAATGGTATGGCATCTCAACTCATTGAGCCACTGTACCCCCATACACAGTACAATTCTGTATGTATTTTTGACAGTGCATTAATCTATTCCAATGGGTTTAATGTTAATGTCAGTAAAGGAATTATTTACTAAATCTATTATGCTATATAATTTACAATAATTAGTCTGTGTTTGTTGTACAGCAAGTCGGTTGACTAATTATTTTTCAAGAATGTTCAGCTCGCTTGCTCTCTAAGCTGCGGTGCATCTGTTCATGAGAAATGCAATCAACTAAAACCACATTGACCTATGCAGAACTGATGCGCAAACACACACAACAACTCAACTCACAACCCTGCTTGCACACATGCACACACGCATGCACGTAAGCATCCACTCACGCACACACTCACACACACATGTACAAACGCACGCACACACAACAGCAACCACACACAAACACACACACACATTCAACCATGCATGTATAGTAATACCCAGACAGCCACACAGACATTCTATAAATATGAATACAAAAACAAACACAAACAGATGCGCGCGCACACACACACACACACACACACACACACACACACACACACACACACACACACACACACACACACACACACACACACACACACACACACACACAAAATGCTTGGAAAGGAGAGATTGGAGCACACTGCAGCTTACTTTTCAAGACTTTATTTTGTGCACACAACTGACTAACATTTCGGTGTTGCTACACAATGCTTGGAGTCAGATTTTACATTATTTCATGGCCGTTAGATTCTTTATTTTTGCATGTGAAACAAAATGCTTGTGCTGTATTACTGCAACAAAGTGGGATTTTTATAACCTAGCCGGAAACATACACTTGGCTTCGTGATGAAAGGCAAGACATCATTGACTATAAACAATTTCAATATTTCAATATTTGTTTTCTCCACAAAGGCGCTGTGTCAGCGAAGCATGAGGCCACAAGCAAAATGAGATGATAGGAGGCCCGACATTGACATGGACCCTGTAGGCTATGACCCTATTTGTTTGTGTTGGTCCGCCCAATTGATTTATCAGTAACTATATCAGCTGTAGCTTGATTTATACCAAATTTGGTTGGTAGATTGACTCATATGAGCAGTAGAAACATTCCCATTAAACCTTCATGACAATGCAATGTCACTTTTGTTTTTGTGGCGTTAAGAAGTTTCCCGCAATGTATGGCATATTGGCGCCATTTCCAATGGCTAATCCCTCTATGACCTGTTGTTTCTGATTATCCCCAGACACAGACATCTTGTGGTACGTGTATCGCATCGCCATTCCTGCAGCGGGTGG
>NC_085877.1:22874248-22929248 GCF_034702125.1 Engraulis encrasicolus | reverse complement strand
TGTTTTGGGTTTTTGTGATGTGCTTTCATAAAATACATGTTGTTTGCATGATGTATTGAATAATTAGTACCTGGAGGAGATATTTCTTATTATTTAATATTTCTTATTATTTAAATCATTTTAGGTGAGTGAAAGTATCGGAACAAATAATATTAAAGAAAACAGTGAAAACACTGTTTTGATGAGGTTTCTCCCGAAGCGGACAGCGCTGTCAAAAGCTGCATTTGGGGTTTTCTGACAGTGGACTGTGGAAGTGGTCGCGAGAGTCACCCTTCACCTACTAATGACTCAAATAAGTATCAGATGACTCTGAACAGTGATTAATGAACCTTTTAATCCTACTTAGAGCCCCTTTAAAACCAAGTCTTCAGTGAACAACAAAAACAAGGAAATTTGCCTTTCTGTTCCAATACTTTAGGGGACTGTATATTTAGAAGTTATATAGTCTTTATTATTAGGGTACGGATGAAAGTGATTATTGCAAATGGTCAATAACAAGAATGTAATTCATGCTATTGTTTCTTTACAAATGTGATGTCAGTACATACTGAATATTTATGTATTTGAAGGAGCTATTGTTGCTGTTATTACAAAAAGGTTGTGTCATCCAGATCATGTTCTATCCCTACAGCGTTCTACATTTTAATCACATGCAGGTATACAGGGCTGTCCATTCCTCAGGCAACTGCAGGCATGTATTGGCCACTTGGTTCTACAACCACAACTTATCAGTCCTAAGCTACTATGTGGAACTGGAGGTTTCCTTTGCCACACAGCCATCAAGTGTTGGTCTACAACTTTCCAACCACCTGCCTCCTCAGTGTCTTTGTTAATATGTACTTTGTCAGACTGCAGCCATACATTTGCCTGCTGATTTGCTTATGCAAGATGCAATCCATATGCATCACTTGGTGGTAACATATCAATTGCCTTTTTGTCTTTCTGAAAAAAAGTCATGTCTAGACCGATCAATACCCAAAGATAAGCATGTTGCTTTGGACAGGTGACACAAAAACTCAAGCCTGGGAAATTGCAACAGAACATTCTACAGTAGTTATGAGAACATCAAGAAAAGTGTGCAATACTTGATCTACTCTTACTGTAGGTTTAATTTCCTAACCATGATATGACATACAATAGCAAATACAATCAGCAAATATCCTTCATTGCTATAACCATTTGAAACACATTAGAAATAACAGTAGTCATTATTTTTCTATGGAAAGCCTGTGAATTGATGGGGCAAAGCAAATTCACTGGTGAGCCAAGGCATATCCCATTTCATACCAGCAGCTTAATGTGCTTCACAAAGAAGAATAAAGTAATTTAGATGACCAGAGTGAAAATACAAGTTTAAGTTAATTTTATGCTAATGAGCTATGATGAATGTCTAAGGATGATAGGCTAGAGCCCCACCATGATAAGCCAAATCAAATCATATAAAATTATAGGCCTACTAATTATTCAATATACAGTACCATGCAAACAACTTGTATTTTATGAAAGCACATCACCAAAAAACTGTTTTTTAATTGACCTCGGTTGACCTTTTGACCTTCAAATTTGACCTTAGAGGTCAAGTTCTATATGGTAACCAGGTGATTCTGAAACCTTAGTCCATGCTGATAACTTCTAGCATGGTTACTAACTTTTGAAAAAGATTTCCATGAACACAGTCCTCCAAAAAGTCTAACCTTAAAATACATAGGTTTTGACCTTTTGACCTTCAAATTTGACCCTAAAGGTCAAGTTCCGTGTTGGCAACAAGTTGATTCTGAATCCTTAGTCCATGCTGATGACTTCTGGCATGGTTGCCCACTTTCAACATCTTTTTAACATTTTTTAACAAAATTATTGTGTTATTTGATACACATTTGATACACGGTTATTAGACCGTGGTTGACCTTTTGACCTTCATATTTGACCTTAAAGGTCAAGTTCCAAGTTGGCAACCAGGTGATTCTGAAACCTTAGCCCATGCTGATAACTTCTGGCATGGTTGCCAACTTTTGAAAAAGAATTCCATGAATATACAGTTCCCAAAAAAGACTAGCAAGAAAATACCCTGTTTTTGACCTTTTGACCTTCATATTTGACCTTAAAGGTCAAGTTCCATGTTGGCAACCAGGTGATTCTGAAACCTTAGCCCATGCTGATAACTTCTGGCATGGTTGCCAACTTTTAACAAAAAATGCCATCAAAAGTTTATTTAAGCACCTTAGCTGCTGATGGCAGGCTGACTATAAAATGGGTCGTCATGCCACACTATTTTTTCTGCATTCCCTTTCACAACCATAGTTTCGGGCTGTTTGTCAGTCCCTGCTGGGATATTCTGTAAGCTATAGGCCTATAATGATAATGATAATAGTAGTAAGATATGCAGTATATTATTATTATGCAATTGTAATGGGAATACTGAAAGATTATTGTTGGTTTATTTTGGTGCACATTAGTCACTTATTTGTCATTTGTCATTTGGTGCACATTAGTCACTTATTTGTTAAAATATTTATTTTGTTTTGCTGTACTTTTCCTGCCAACCAGCCATTTTATATCATTTTTGACAGGACAGTGGAGGAGAGGTAGGAAATGAGTAAGGAGAGAGAGGTGGGGAAGGAGTGGCAAATGACCTGGGCAGGAATCAAACCCAGGTCGCTGGCATAGTAACACAGTACCCTATTGTTAGGCCACTGCAGGGCCAGTGTTGTAATGTGTGTTTTACTGTGTTATGGTGCTGCGACCTTCCCTGTGTCCTATACCAATTTCGACCCGCTGAAGTCTCTACATAATAAAGTAAATCTAACCTAATCTTATCCCTTTAGCACAACACTATGGCTCTCTGTAATGTCATGGCAATGTTGTTATGATGTAGTTAAGCATTTTCAGCAAGTGAATAGGATCGCCAAAATGTAGTGCTATTAGCGATGAAGTTATGTCTGTCCGAAGTGTTTAGTCAGCAACTTCACTTTGAGTTACTTAGAAGACATTTTGCTCATCTTTCCAAGAAGCTTGGTCAGTTCCTCTTTGGATAAACCTGGACAGGGACGACTGGGGATCTTCACAGCTGTGTAGTTGTATTTGTTGCTGACGTTGTGCTGGTGCATTTGTTGCTGGTGTTGTGGTGAACAATTTGAAGTGTAACATCTGTTTCACACATTCATAAGGACAATTCAAATTTCAACTTTCAAATAAAAGAGTTTAATGTCAATATTTCAGAATAAAATTATACAAATCCAGGCAGAGTATTTACAACTAAGTGGAACAATGCAGTCAAAAGTTTGTGTAAAATGCTGCAGGTGGCCACGTATTCAGACACAATGAGAAGAATTAACTCTGAAAACACATTTCAACTATGTGCGATTAAAATGCCAATACTGGTAGGTCTAATTCTGCTGTGTGGAAGGGGTGAAGAAGGGGGAGGCGTGAATAAAAGTCAGAGATGGTGTTTGCAGATTACAAACAGGAGATGGAGAGATAAAGACGTGTGATCAGTTCAGTGTGCACCATATCAAGTGGCTGATCCAAGCTCCTTTTGCAATTTCATCTTATCAACCCCAGTCGTGTGTGTGTGTGTGTGTGTGTGTGTGTGTGTGTGTGTGTGTGTGTGTGTGTGTGTGTGTGTGTGTGTGTGTGTGTGTGTGTGTGTGCGTACGCGCATGCACGTGTGCGTGTGCATGTGTGTGTGTGTGTGTGTGTGTGTGTGTGTGTGTGTGTGTGTGTGTGTGTGTGTGTGTGTGTGTGTGTGTGTGTGTGTGTACTGCACAAATCTACCTTCCTGAGACCACTGCTATTGGAGCACACCAATAAGGTGGGGCCCTCGCTCCATATGGAGCCCAAATCCTGGACCCCAACATGTTTTGACCACTTTTGCAGGGGTAGTTTTGTTGTTACTGGTAAAAGTGAAAGAGTAAAAACATTTCCTCACTGATAGGTTGCGTTGTGTGTGTGTTTTAAGTGTGTGTGGGTATTTGTGTCACTTCTCAGATGCATGCCTGTAACCGACACATACATTGCTTGCTTTCTTGCTTTCTTTCTTTCTTTCTTTCTTTCTTTCTCTCTTTCTCTCTACATTTAGTGAATTTATGCAATGCCCTTCGACAAGACATCCAGCCATCCTGTTATACAGTATCTGCTGAAAACTTAAAGGGTCATAAAATAGACAGTTAATTAATTAGGCTTACCTTCGATAAGAAAATGACACCCACCCAAGCAACTGAAGGAAACTGCAGAAGGTGACTTCAATTCCCATTAGAGGGTGATGGTTGTGAGTATGGATTTAAGTGTCTGCAAAATGTAAGATAGAGTAAGTACATGACCGCTCAGCAGGCAGCCCACTGCTACGGACTAGTGTGTGTACTTCGATGTGATTCACTAGTCCAAATGGGATAAAGTGCAGATAAATAATTTCCCCTAGGCTAGGGGACCAAAAATTGGCTCCAATCTCAAATTGGCTCCCATTGGCTTGGCTTCTACAATATAATGTAGCAACCCTGCTACTTAGCATTTTAACGCAGCACTATTTAGGGATGATTACTCACTTCAGCAGAGACCGGGGGTAATCTATGAAAGTGGACCACCTGGTTGAATGCCGTGTTTAAGATTGTACTCTTGAGCCCCCACTCTGAATACATCAGAGACCGTTACTTCGGTTATTTACACTAGGTTATACACAGATTATCATCACAACATTAGAAATGGAAGGTGAAACGTAAGGATAAAATATAAACAATAACATTTATTTGAAATCCATTTTACAATGGACTTAAATCAGAGATAAGTGATGCGGTCAACAGACAAACATCAAACCAACGTAGAAGGAAATAAAAAAAAAAGAATACCCGGCCGGGGTTTAAAACAACAGTTTCTAAGGGCCCAGTTGGCGCGCGGTGGAGCTCTTTCATTCATATATCCAGGGTACTCACGAGTCACGACCATGGCTATATCCACCGTACCGTAAACGTCCAACGACGATCTTCCCCCTCGTTACCATCATCGTACACCACCCGAACATCTGTGACACCGGTAATCCTCTCAGGTGTCTCGATGTGATGATCCCCAATGAATACTCCAACGCTAACGAGGTGGCGGAGTCAGTTAGCCGCCGGCTAGCATGTCCAAACCGGCAACAGCAGTAGCAGTTCTCCCGACTGGCGATAAACAACGGTAGGCTTTAATACAGTCAAACTACCGGGTTGACACAGCCATGTCAGATATCCGCTGGCCCTTACTGTACACTCTGTTTCATTTCACGAAAAAAATAGAAAGAAATTAGTCTGTTGTTCTCCGAACTCAGACCAACTGGAAACGTCCCTTTTACTTCTCTCCCCTCAGAGTCTCACGTTCCCATGACAACCCTCTCCCAATCAAACACAGGGATCGAGACGATCGCACAGAGAAGCATACAATATGAAAACATACAATATGAAACATATGAAAGTCAGTAGAATAAATAACTATTATTAAGTCTCAAAACATACATGTTATTAATACTCACAAAATAGAATACATTTGGCAAATATCAGGCGGGTTACAATTAGATTACGATTTAACTTATTAAAGCTCATATTAAATGACATGTTAGTGCACCAAAACATATCAAGTCTTCTCAGTTTTTCAGGTGTGTTACACTCTCCCCCTACTGAAAAAGGGTCATGTCCTCATGACACAGGATAAGAAGACACAAGATAAGAACACCCACACACACACATAAAAAGTTAGCTACATGTAAGTAGTACATACTTAACCTACTATTGGACCAGACATACTTGAACCAATAGTCTACTCTAGAGCCTAAAGTCTAGAGCCTATCCATTTAAATAACGTACTAATGTACCTAGTACCAGTGGTTTGAGTGATATCTGACCTATTGACTACTGGACAGAGGGATAGGGAGGTTACTGAGGTGGGCTGCCCTGGGGAGTTATATGCCAGCCTTGCCGGTGCCCTTCTCACCCTCTGGGGTCTTGGGGCGTCATGTTCAGGACAGTCATCAGTCCTCAGCTCTCGTAGACCATCCATTGGCTGCATTTCCTCCTCAGCACCCGTCTCTCGTAGACCATCCGTTGGCTGCATTTCCTCTTCAGCACCGGGCAGGGGTGAGTCGTGACTTGAGTCAGCAGTGGGCACTTCCTGAGCAGATGGCAGGCTGGGGGCAGAGTGACTGGGTGGGGAATCAGGGTAAAGCAGAGGTATGTCTGCACCAGAGGAGTTTGGTGACAGGTCAGGAGACTCAGCAGTGGGCACGTGCTGAGCAGACAACAGACTGGGAACGGAGTGACTGGGCGGGGGATCAGGGTAAAGCAGAGGTATGTCTGTACCAGAGGGGGTTGGTGACAGCTCAGGGAGGTTCCCATGGAGGATTAAGCTAGGGCGGACAGGGGAAACAGCTTCACGGGAAAGAGCAGGTGAGTGCGAACCAGACTGACTTGCCAGAGGAGCTGAGTCATTGGACATTGCAGGCCAGTCTCTTTCAAAAATTAATGTAATGGGAACGTCAGAGTCACCATCATCTGTCTCTTGGCCCATGTGTGGATAGACTGGAGTATGGACATCCAGCTCCTCTCCTTCTGAGTCAGACGTGGACGGTCCACTGGCCAAACTGCTCTCCACAATCTCAGGCACCAGCGCAGGCTTCCTTTTCAGCCGTCGGCTTGCCCTTTTCTTGGGCTCGCTCCTCTCCGCAGTGTCAATGGGCTTCAGTTGTACGTCTTGTCCGAGGGGTAGCAGCAGGTTGCGGTGAAGAACCTTGTCAGGGCCAACTCCACTCTCTGGTCTCAGCTTAAACACAGGTAAGTCTGGCATTTGACTCTGTACGATGTAGGGGTCTGAGCACCAACGATCTGCTATCTTATGCTTCCCTTGTAGACCAACGTTCTTCAGTAACACTCTGTCACCAGGAGCAAGTGGACAGTATCGGACTCTCTGGTCATATCTTTGCTTGTTTCCTTCATTTCTCTTTCCAGCCATGCTTTCCGCAGTCCGATAAGCAGCTTGAAGGTCTCGTCTCAGGTTGGCAACATACCTTGCATAAGACTTGGAGGATGAAGTATCACTGGACACGCTGAAGCATACATCAACTGGCAGCCGAGCCTCACGTCCGAACATCAAGAAGTAGGGACTGTAACCAGTGCTGTCATTCTTCGTACAGTTGTATGCATGGACAAGGTAGCTGATGTGCTGGCTCCATTTGCCTTTCTCTTCGGGCGTCAGTGTGCCAAGCATATTGAGCAGTGTCCTGTTGAAACGCTCAGGCTGCGGGTCTCCTTGCGGGTGATATGGGGTGGTTCTTGACTTCCTCACTCCAAGCATGCTCAGCAGTTCATGGATGAGACGACTCTCAAAGTCTCTGCCTTGATCAGAGTGCACTCTGTTGGGTAGACCATAGTGGATGAAGAACTTCTCCCATAACACTTTGGCAACAGTTGAGGATTTCTGGTCTTTGGTGGGAAAGGCTTGTGCATACCGGGTGTAGTGATCCGTTACAACAAGCACGTTGCAGATATTCTTTGAATCTGGCTCAAGAGACAGGAAGTCGATGCAGATAAGATCCATCGGCCCATCACTGCTGAGGTGGTGAAGTTCAGCAGCTCTGGCTGGTATGGTCTTTCGCTGAATGCATCTATCACAGTCCTTGCAGTGCTTCTCAATATCTGCCTTCAACCGGGGCCAGTAAAATCTCTCTCGCACAAGCCCATATGTCTTCTCAAATCCTAAGTGCCCAGACTGATTGTGTAAAGACTGAAGCACTGTCTCTCTGAACTCGTGTGGGAGTAGCAACTGCTGACGGGGTGGGGCATTAGGAGGCTTTGACACTCTGTAGAGGACAGAGTTCTTTAATTCTAGCTTGTCCCATTCTTTCAGCAACAGTGGGATGTCTGCATGCTTCTGTCTGTCAGCACAGTGGTAGTCTTTTTGAGAGACAGCTTTCCACACCTCTCCAATGCATGGGTCTGCCCGCTGGGACCGTGCAAGATCAACTGTGCTCAACCGGGGGAGATTGTGCGTGGTCACAGCTGAGACATTGCAAAAGGCCTGCGGTACAGCTTGCTTGGTGGCTCCAAAGAGGTCTATGGCTCGATGAGGCTGAGAGTGTTTGGAACAGCAGGCATGGGACACTTGGCACACAGCTCTGACACCAGTCGATGAAATCTGACGGCGTGACAGAGCATCCGCGTCTATATTCTCTTTCCCTGGTCGATACTTCAAGCTGAAGTCATAAGTCGACAGTGCTGCCAGCCAGCGGTGTCCAGCTGCATCTAACTTAGCTGTAGTGAGAACATAGGTGAGTGGGTTGTTGTCGGTATGCACTTCAAACTTCACCCCATACAGATAATCATGCAGCTTCTCTGTAACAGCCCATTTCAGTGCCAGGAACTCCAGCTTGTGAGTGGGGTAGTTCTTTTCAGACGGGGATAAACTCCTGCTCACAAAGGCAACTGGACGCAAGCCACCTCCTTGATCCTGGTACAGCACGCCTCCCAAACCTTCATGGCTGGCGTCCACATGAAGGGTGTAGGGATACTGTGGGTCTGCAAACGCCAGGACAGGTGCTTCTGACAGGGTCTGCTTGAGGGTCTCAAAGGCTACTTCACACTCTGGACTCCATCTGGATCCGAACGGTTCTGAAGAGTGGAACATTTGCTGTGGCTCTTGGGTGGGCTTTGCCTGTGTCACGACTTTGCCTTTTCTGGACTTTGTGCAGGGCACACCAGCTGGCATGCAGCCCTTCAGCAGCTGGTTAAGTGGGTAGCAGATTCGTGAGTAGTCTTTCACAAAACGCCTGTAATACCCACTGAAACCAAGGAAAGAGCGGAGACCAGAGATGTTGTTGGGGCGTGGCCAGGACCTCACAGCCTCCACTTTAGCAGGATCTGTGGAGACACCCTCCCTGGAAACAATGTGCCCGAGGTAGTTCACAGAGGTGCAGCAGAATTGGCATTTGTCCAGTGACAACTTTAGCCCCTCCTCTTTCAGTCTGTCTAGTACCTTCAGCAGCCGTTGTTCATGTTCTTCCAGTGTTCTCCCAAACACTATCAGATCGTCAAGGTAGACTAGCACTTCAAGCAGGTTCATGTCGCCCACCATTCTCTCCATTGCACGCTGGAATGTAGCAGGGGCACCAGAGATCCCTTGTGGCATTCTCTCAAACTGGTAGAACCCAGCAGGGCAGATGAATGCAGTCTTTTCTTTGTCAGCTTCACTTAAGGGTATCTGGTAGTATCCACTCCGCAGGTCAAGCACGGTGAACCACTGGCTTCCACTCAAGCAGGCAAGTGCATCCTCAATCCTTGGCACAGTGTACTGGTCAGGGACAGTGCGTCTGTTCAATGTCCTGTAATCTACACACATACGAATAGTGCCATTTTTCTTCCGCACAACCACAATGGGAGATGCATATGGACTTCTGGATTCGGAAATGATGCCAGCTTTGAGGAGTTGATCCAGATGCTGTCTCACATCAGCCACATCACCTGGGGGCAGACGCCTGGAGCGTTCTCGGAATGGCTTCCCCTCTGTCACTCGTATGGTGTGCTCAGTGGTTTTTGCGCAGCCCACATCAAATTCTCCTTGGGAAAAGACCTCCTCCCGCTGCAGCATCTTCCTGCACAGTCTCTCTTTCCACTCTTTTGGCACTGGAGAGTCTGCAAAGTTGAATGCATCAGATGTCAGCACATTGGAGTCATTTCGTGTTGTGGGGCCTTTATCCACAATATCCACTGGGAACAGCTGAGCAATGGGCATTCTTCTGTTTAGCTTAACTTCTCGAGCCGACATGTTCCTGACAATGACTGTGATGCGACGGTTTTGCATCTCTTCAGCACTCTTGAGGATGGGAAGGACCATGAGCTCATCAGGAAAAGTTGCTTCTTCAGCCTGCTCTACCAGCACACTCTGGGTGTTCAAAGGGTGAGGGAACTTTGGGATGCCGCTGACGGTCACTGTTGCACCCGGGGGTATTATCTTCTGCTTAGCATCAGCAAGCCACACCGTGCCCCTCTTCATTTCTGCTGCCTCGTCAGGTACTTCTCTGGAACACCTGGAACTCTGGAACACCTTGTATGCCTCTTTAATCTCTGGATGCACCCTCATGGTCATCAAGAAATCTTCTCCTTTTAATTTACAGGAGTTGAAAAGCCTCCTTACTACAGAGGTGTTAGTGCCAACTATGATGGAAGCCTCCCCTTTGACGGTCGGGTCTGGACACACCAGCACAAGTGCCTCAACTGTCTCAGTCACTCCCACTACATCACTGCTGAACTCCAACCTTAAACACAAGTAACCATCATAGGGATATTCTTCAGCACTGAGTCCCCATAGCTCCAGACAGTGAATTGGAGTCAATGGTATGTGCTTTAGGTATTTGTGGTAGAACGAGCGGTAAAGGAGGGTGACTTGAGACCCACTGTCAAGTAAAGCTTTGGCGTATATGTTTTCAATTCGAACAGATACCACTGAGCTAGGGCCAACAAGGCCTGCTGGTAGTGTAGCTTTCTCTCCTTGCAGCGGTTTGCACTTTGTGGAACGTGTCATCACCGGGACACCAGTTCGTTCCCTTACTGGGTCCCTGAGGCGTTTCCCGTCGGCCGTCTGAGCTTTATGAGGCGCTGGTTAACTTTCCTGAGGTTCTCTGCATTCTGGCATTGACGTTGGAAATGGCCATCTTCCCCGCACTTGTAGCAGAAAACATCAGCTGTGACCTGTCGTACTCTCTGCGCGTTTGCCGGTCTTCCATCTACCCGTTGGCTGGGTCTTTGTGAGACGATCGGTGGCGTTGCTGAGGGTGATGAGACGGAGAAAGAGAGCAAGCGCGTCATCTCACTTTTCAGGTGTTGCACCTCTTTCGTCAGACTCTCAACAGAAGGGGTAGTCTCAGTAGGCACTGGGCTGGGACAGGAGAATGCAGCAGGGCTGGTGCTGTGCTCAACAGGAGCAACCATAGCAGACAGGGTGACATGACTGGCTGTCGGCCTTTCAAAGATCAGAGCCTCCTCTGCTCTCACTTCACGCAGCAGCTCAGTGAAACTGGGGGGAGGCTTGAATTTGTACACCAGCATGATGCGGAGGGCAACCAGGTCATTAGGCAGTGCGCCCCTTGCAACTTGCTCAATGCGAGTCCCATCCATCTCTCGGAGAAGAATGCCCCCTTTTCGGAATACAGAATGCAGCAGCTTGTCAATTCTGAGGACATATGCTGAGAGTTTTTCTCCTTGCAGTTGGAAAGTGTTGCGGAACTTGAACATGAGGTCTAGGGCACTCTCAGTGGTTCCAAATGCGGTTTCCAGTGCTGCTAAGTAATCCGCTGCCGTTGAACTTGGCTTGCTCACTCTCAAGCATCGTACAATATCCGCTGCTGGCCCTTTAAGACATTCAGCAATTTTCTGCTTCTTCAAGGGATCTGAACACTTCCACTCCTCAAGCAAGTGCGTCATCTGTTCCGCCCAAGCATCATATTCCTCTTCTCCAGGTGGTGTTGGCTTGATACCTGAGAACACTCGAAGCTTTCGGTGGACTGGATTTTCCACAGGGGCTGCTTGGCATTTGGCCACAAGCGAGGTGATGGCATTGACCAGCTGTGTATTCAGGTCTAATGATGCTGGTGGTGACATGGCAGGAGAGGGCATGGCAGGATTTAGCACCGCAGGGACAGGCATGGCAGGGGCTGACACTGCAGAGACAGGCATGGCAGAATTTAGCACTGCAGGGACAGGCATGACAGGGTTTGACACTGCAGAGACAGGCATGGCAGGATTAGGCATGGCAGGATTTAGCACTGCAGGGGCAGGCATGGCAGGATTTGGCATGGCTGACATGGGCATAGCAGGCAGTGGCACTGCAGGCTGGGTTGGCATGGAAGGGGTTAACAGGCCTTTCACATCAGCAACAGTCTTTCCCTCATGAGCCAGGAAGGCTTTCAGCTTGGCTTCAAAATCTTCCTCCGGGGGAATCTTCATCGGCAAGGCTTCAACAGCGAAACAGACCACCCAGGGAGCCACCTCAGTACTAAGTGTAGGAGCCATATTCATGATTTTTGTGACTTTTTTCTCATTTCCTGTAACCCTGTAAAAAGAAGACTTTTAGTTTGTTAAATACGTACCTGATGTTTGTTTATGTTTTATATACTTACCTTTTATGTTTGTAATCATCTTGTGTTTTTATATTTAGTTCTTATTTACTTACCTGGACCTGAACACACTCCGTCTCGCCTACACACCTGTGAAGTGATTAGGCACTGTGAACCACTACCTCCGACGCGCATTGGTGGCGCGAGTCACAGATTTTAGTTAATTGATATGCTCACAGGTGCCTGGTAGACAGAGTGTGGGTCAGGACATAGTTTTCGACCGCATAGATAGCGTTACCAAAGCTTTATTGCTTATTTCTTTGTTTGTTTTGATAAAATGGAAAGTCAACCGGATTGTAGACAATAAAAGGAAACGACATCTCAACTTTAATGTCACTCTCCGTGCGTGCTTAATCAGGAATGCGCGTCTGAAACGCCATACTCTGTCTCACGTGGCCAAGGAAAAGTTTGGTGAGAAAATTGGCCCTTACAAAGTCGAAAACTTTCCGAAGATTGACGCAGGATCACACAACTGGACTATACCTTTGGAATACCGTTGTGGTTGGATGTGCGAAGGAAAGGAAAAGTTTGCTGCAAACTCCGAAGTTAAAAGGACACACGCGACGAAGAGACTTCAGCTGCGTTGTGAGTAATCAATGAATGGATGTTTGGAAAATACTTGAACGGAGGAAAAGCAGCACAACTTTAATTCTTAATTCTCCATGTGTTGAAAACGGGCAATTTATCATGAGTGACTCTGAAGAGCAGAGTGCCGCTGCGGAGGAAGAGTTTAAAACGCTCTGCTTGAGTAGACGTGGAAAGTTAGGAGCATGTACAAGGAAATGCAATGAAATTAAACCCTTGCTCGTCGAAAATGGAGACGAGAACAAAGTAGAGTTACTCATGAAAGACTTTGCGGTTTGCTTGAGAGACTTTAAAGCCATGCACGCGAAAGTACAGGATTTCCTAGATGACGAGGGGAAAGAAAATGACTACTCTGAGTGGTACGAACCACGAATGACAAACTTGGAATACTTTATGAAAGACGTGGATGCATGGAAAACAAAACAGCGCAAGCTGGAGGAGTTAGTTGAAGTGAAGGACAGTGTTTCCAACGTTTCAAGAACCTCTGTGAGATCCTCTTCCTCGTCTGCTAAAGCGGCCGCTGCTGAGAAAGCTGCGCTAGAGGCGCGCTCCAAATCCTTGCCTGCATTACATGCGCTGAAGATGGAGGAAACGGCTCTGAAATCCAAAATGGAACAATTAGAATTAAAATCACAGATGGATGCTGCCGATGCCAAGCTCCAAGTGTTGCACGAAGATTCTGAACAGCAGGACGTTATAGTTCTAGATGGAATGAACGATTATCACGATCAGAACATGGCTCAGTTGAATGAACAAACTCTCCCTGAAACATCTGCCATTGAATATGCCCCCGTTGCTGCTGTGCCAAAGACGCCATTACAAAAGGTAGTAAGACACATCAGCAAAGGTGAGCAAATGCCAACTAGGCCAACTTCTTCTAGCCCCCATGATAGCTCTATTAGGCCCAACACTGTTTCAGATCTTAATACAACAATGTTACAAACGCAAAAGGAGCTCACAGAATTAATGTTGCAACAGCAAAATTTATCATTACTGCCTCAGAGAGAAGTGCCTGTGTTTAGTGGTGATCCACTGTCTTACCAGACATTCACACATGCATTTAAATATCTTATCGAAGACAAAACAAGCAACTGCCAGGATAGGCTGTACTTTCTAGAACAGTTTACATCAGGCCAGGCCAAAGATCTTGTGCGTAGCTGCATGCACATGAATCCTACTCTAGGCTATAAAGAGGCAAAGCAACTGCTTGAACAGCACTTTGGCAACGAAATGAAAATTGCAAATGCATACATTGAAAAGGCCTTGAACTGGACACCCATAAAACCAGATGATGGAAAAGCACTGCATGCATATGTACTTTACCTCAAGCAATGCCTGAATGCCATGAACAATCTAGATCACATGGATGAGCTAAACATAGCATCAAATCTGAAATTGCTGTTGTCCAAGGTCCCATACAAACTGCGTGAGCGATGGCGCACTAAAGTGTACGAATCTGAACAAAAAAAGACACGCATTAAGTTTAAACACCTTGTTGAATTCCTTGAGACCCAGGCAAACATCTTGTTGCATCCCATATTTGGGGACATCAAAGACCCTGCCCCATTCAAAGGTGCAACTCCAAACCCAAGGCCGACAAATTCAAAACTTCCCAAAAAGAGCTTTGCAACCACCATGGCATCAACTGTGAGTCAGAACCACGGACAGCCACCTATCTTGCCTACATGCAGTTTCTGTGATGATGCTCATTCAGTCATTGGCTGTACCAAGTTTGCATTGGAGCCCCATGCTACAAAGGTAGAACATCTGAAAAACAATGGTCACTGCTTTGCCTGTCTAAGACGTGGGCACATGAGCAACACCTGTCAGAAGAGACTACAGTGCCAGACATGTAACGGAAAACACCCCACATTGCTGCACATTGACCGCTCTGACCACACAAAACAGCAGCCGCCAACAAAACCCACCAACTCCAATTCCCCTGTAGGAAACACTCAGGTGTCAGCAATTCATGCAGCAACAGGGGCCAGTAACAATTGTGCGATAGCGATTGTCCCAGTCCAGGTCAAAGTGGCAAATGGAAGCAAGATCATCCAAACGTATGCTTTCCTTGATCCTGGCAGCACAGCGTCCTTCTGCACCGAACAGCTGATGGAGAAACTGAACACCAGAGGGCGCAGTACCCAAATTACACTGAAAACCATGGGCCAGGAGAGGCCTGTGAAATGCTACGAGGTCACAGGACTGGAGGTTGGTAGCATAGATAACAGTGTTTATATTGCCCTACCACATGTTTATACTCAGAAATCCATCCCAGTCTCCAAAAATGACATGCTGACTCAACAAGACCTAAGTCAATGGCCATATCTGAGTGAAGTCACACTCCCCAACATTAATGCTGACGTTGAGTTGCTGATAGGGATTAACGTTCCAAAAGCCATGGAACCCTGGAAAATTATACACAGTCAGGGCCAGGGTCCTTTTGCGTTGAAAACTATCTTTGGATGGCTCGTCCACGGACCAATTAGTAACACTGCAATGAAGCAGGATGGAACTACAAGGGTAACAACCAACCGCATCTCTCTTGAAAAAGTCAAACAGCTGCTGATATCTCAGTACAATCACGACTTCCCTGAAAAGGAGTATGATGAGAAGCTGGAGCTATCTGTTGAGGATCATATGTTCATGGACATGACATCCAAGTCACTCATTCATGAAGATGGACATTACCACTTACCCTTACCCTTTCGTGACAAAGATCCAATCTTGCCTGACAATTATGACATGGTAGCACAACGTGCATGGAGCTTGGCCAAAAAGCTGGAAAAGGATTCTGCCTATGCCTCTGAATACACAACATTCATGGAAGGAATACTGGACAAGGGATATGCAGAAAGGGTGCCAGCAAGCCAGTTCCAAAGGTGTGATGGCCGTGTATGGCACATACCACACCATGGCGTCTACCACAAACAAAAGGGAAAGCTCCGTGTAGTCTTTGATTGCTCAGCGTCATACAAAGGCAAGTCACTCAACACCATGCTCCTTCAAGGTCCTGATCTTGCCAATCCACTCCTGGGCATCCTGCTGAGATTCAGACATGAGAGAATTGCATTAATGGCAGACATTGAGGCAATGTATTACCAAGTGAAAGTCCATGAACATCAGCGTGACTTCCTGAGATTCCTTTGGTGGCCACAAGGGGACACCAGCCAACCCATGACAGTCTATCGGATGACTGTTCATCTTTTCGGTGCAGTGTCATCACCGAGCATCGCAAACTTCGCACTGAAGCAGACTGCACTGGACAATTCACATCAATTCAGCATTGACGTACAGGACACAATCAAATGCAACTTCTATGTGGATGACTGTCTAAAGAGTGTACCCACTGTACAAGCAGCAATCCAACTCACCAGTGACTTGAGAAAGGCATGTGCCCAAGGTGGCTTCACCTTAAACAAATGGGTGAGCAACAGCTGCAAAGTCCTGGAAACCATCCCTGAAAGCCACAGAGCTGCACTTGTGAAAAACCTTGACTTGAATCTAGACAAACCACCACTGGAAAGAGCATTGGGAATACAGTGAAATATCCAAAATGACAAATTCACCTTCCGTGTGGCAAAGAAAAGCAAAGCCCCTACCAGGCGCAACATTCTCTCTGTGGTGAGTTCCCTTTACGACCCACTAGGGGTCCTTTCCCCTTTCACACTTCAGGCCAAACAAATCCTGCAAAAGCTCTGTCAGGAAAGCTATGGATGGGATGATCTAATTCCTGAGGAGATGACTGGACCCTGGAAAAAATGGCTCACTGAATTGGAGCAGTTGGACAGATTTGAGATGGACAGGTGCATGAAGCCTGAGAATTTTACTGTGAAGAGTGCTGAACTGCACCACTTCAGCGATGCAAGCCAGTCAGGATATGGGACTGTAAGTTACCTTAGACTCACCAATGACACCAATGATATTCATGTTGCATTCGTTCTCGGGAAGGCAAGAGTAGCTCCTCTGAAACAGCTAACCATCCCTAGACTGGAGCTTGCAGCCGCAACGCTGGCAGTGAAGGTGGACAGGATGCTACAGAAAGAACTCCACATGGAATTGAGTGCGTCTACTTTCTGGACCGATAGTACAACAGTACTAAAATACATTCTCAACACAACCAAAAGATTTCATACTTACGTGGCAAACAGAGTGGCAGTAATCCACAACCTCTCCAACAAGCAGCAATGGAGGTACGTACGCTCTGAACAAAACCCTGCAGATGATTCATCACGTGGCTTACACATTGAGCCACTCTTGACTTCTGCCAGGTGGCTCAATGGCCCCCTCTTCCTGTCACAGAACGAAAGTGAATGGCCTAGCTCGCCACAGTACATCGGCCAAATCCCTCCAGGTGACCCAGAGGTAAAACCTGACATCACTGTTAACACTGTCATTCTGACCAATGTTGCCACCACCAAACTGATTGAACACTACTCCTCATGGAAAAGGTTAGTCCGAGCAGTGGCATGGCTCATCAAATTCAATAGATCTCTGCTAAAAAAGGGAAAAATACTCACCAGAAGTCAGGATGAGCCAAAAGGCTTAACAGTGGAGGACCTAGAAGAAGCAGAGAAATCAATTGTTCGCTATGAACAGCAACGCCACTTGAACTCAGAATTCAGACTCCTGAATACGAACCAACCAGTGAAGTCAGATAGCTCTCTTTTCAGTCTGGATCCAGTCATCGAAGATGGCATGATGAAGGTTGGAGGAAGAATTGGCAGAGCACCAATATCTGTGAGTACCAAACATCCAATCATACTTCCCAAGCTGTCTTGCATATCCAAGTTGATCATGAGGGACATTCATCAACAAACCGGGCACTCCGGGAGAAATTACATGCAATCCAGACTTGGGCAAAAATACTGGCTGCCCTCTGCTAACTCCTGTGCAAGATATGTTGTTAGATACTGTGTGTTTTGCAGAAGGATGCAGGCCAGACCCGGTACCCAGAAGATGGCAGAGCTACCAGAGGATCGGGTCACTCCCAACCTACCACCATTCTCACACGTGGGCATCGACTTCTTTGGGCCCATAGAGGTCAAGAGTGGTCGCTCACGTGTAAAGCACTGGGGAGTGGTCTTCACCTGTCTGGTATGCCGAGCCATCCATCTCGAGGAAGCCTGGAGTCTGGACACCAGCTCCTGCATCAACGCCATCCGTAGGTTCCTGTGTAGGAGAGGTCGGGTACTTACTATCAGAACCGACTGTGGCACCAACTTCACCTCCGCACAGAGGGAACTGGAAAGTGCGTTGAAGCAAGTGGATCAGGAAAAGATCAAGGAGCACCTGCTAGCCAGCCATGTGAAGTGGCTATTCAACCCGCCATCTGCCGCACACTTTGGAGGAGTATGGGAAAGACTTATCCGCATGGTAAAGAAGATCCTCCTCTCAGTCGTACGGCAACAGGTACTGGACGATGAAATGCTGCAGACAGTCTTTTGTGAGGCTGAATGCATTCTCAATGACCGACCCCTCACCACGACATCCAGTGACCCGAAAGATTTGTCCCCCTTGACACCAAACACCC
This sequence comes from Engraulis encrasicolus, assembly GCF_034702125.1. Classification (NCBI taxonomy): domain Eukaryota; kingdom Metazoa; phylum Chordata; class Actinopteri; order Clupeiformes; family Engraulidae; genus Engraulis; species Engraulis encrasicolus. The sequence goes on along the minus strand of NC_085877.1, from coordinate 22,911,009 downwards.
TGCAACAAGTCCAATACCTCACAGACCTCTTCTGGCGAAGATGGACCACGGAATACCTTCCACTAATGCAACAGCGACAGAAGTGGACCCATCCTACGAGAAACTTCAGGGTGAACGACATCGTGGTGCTGGTAGACCCAGCAGCACCTAGGAACTCGTGGCTGCTTGGTAGGGTGGTCAAAACCCTGCCCGGAGCCAAAGGTCTCGTGCGCAGCGTGTTGGTGCAAACAAAAACCAACGTGCTGCAGAGACCAATCAACAAGCTCTGCCTGCTTCTTGAAGGTGATGAAGCACCTTAAGCCCGGAGTGCACGCTTTCATTACTGACAAACCCAAACATTCCTGTGCGTGCTCACACACCAGCCCATACACTTGCACTCATGGACTTCACAATTCAGCACCACATATACAGTCACTACTGCACATACATGAACTTTGCCACATTGCACCACATGTACATTGGACTTTGATTTTTGGAACTTTTCAAGCTTTTTGAATTTTTTCACCCAAGAGACTTTACTGGCGCACAAAAAAAACATAAAAAAGAGAGATTATCTCCACAAAAAAAAGAAAAAAAATGGGGAAAACCATTTAAAAAAAATAAAATAAAAATACACCCCCCAAACCCCTCTAAAAAAAAGGCCAAAAAGAAAAAACAATGGCAAAAAAACAAACAAAAAAAAAAAAAAAAACAGAAAGGGGAACCATAAAAAAATCTTTGCACAAATGTCAATACGTAAATGTACAGTGTAAATATTGTGAGTTTGTATAGCAATGTAAAACATGGTAATTTTAGTTAATTCTTTTCACTCCTTAGTCCTTATGACTTTTGGTACAGTATATAGACTGAATTATTATTTAGGAATGTTAAGAGATGTATGATCTACTTAATAGTTGATGGCTCCTTTTGATCATTTAGTTAGTAATTGTCCTGCTTAAACAGTGACAATTAGGGGCCAGTGTGTAGGAGCCATATTCATGATTTTTGTGACTTTTTACTTATTTCCTGTAACCCTGTAAATGGAAGACTTTTAGTTAGTTAAATACTTACCTGATGTTTGTTTATGTTTTATATACTTACCTTTTATGTTTGTAATCATCTTGTGTTTTTATATTTAGTTCTTATTTACTTACCTGGACCTGAACACACTCCGTCTCGCCTACACACCTGTGAAGTGATTAGGCACTGTGAACCACTCCCTCCGACGCGCATTGGTGGCGCGAGTCACAGATTTTAATTAATTGGTACGCTCACAGGTGCCTGGCAGACAGAGTGTGGGTCAGGACATAGTTTTCGACCGCATAGATAGCGTTACCAAAGCTTTATTGCTTATTTCTTTGTTTGTTTGATAAAATGGAAAGTCAACCGGATTGTAGACAATAAATGGAAACAACATCTCACCTTTAATGTCACTCTCCGTGCGTGCTTAATCAGGAATGCGCGTCTGAAACGCCGTACTCTGTCTCACGTGGCCAAGGAAAAGTTTGGTGAGAAAATTGGCCCTTACACTAAGGGCCACTTGTTTAGGCATCTCAACTACACTGACATCCTGTGATACCTCAAGGAGAATTAACTGGCTCGTACCACAAGCTGCCAGACACCGACCTATGATTTTGGACCTACCAAAGACCGCTGCTTTATCTAGTGTTTTATACACAACCTCATCTGTAACATCTACAGGCACATTACCAAGCACTACTGCTCTTCTGAAATCTACACCCTTTTCATTACACCAAATAATTACCTGTTCAGCCTCCATATTTAAATGCAGTGAAAATTAATACTAGTATTAAGCTTAATATTATTATTTTCCAAAAGGCCAACACAGTAAAATTACTCACAGTAGAATCAGTAACATCCGTAAAATAGCCAATGTCATTACATTAAAATAACAACATTAACCCATTAAATAGTAAAATATTAAATTCCCATTGCAGAATATTAAATTCACATTAGCACAGCAATCAACTTCAATCCCGGACGAAAGTCCCCACGTGTAGCAACCCTGCTACTTAGCATTTTAACGCAGCACTATTTAGGGATGATTACTCACTTCAGCAGAGACCGGGGGTAATCTATGAAAGTGGACCACCTGGTTGAATGCCGTGTTTAAGATTGTACTCTTGAGCCCCCACTCTGAATACATCAGAGACCGTTACTTCGATTATTTACACTAGGTTATACACAGATTATCATCACAACATTAGAAATGGAAGGTGAAACGTAAGGATAAAATATAAACAATAACATTTATTTGAAATCCATTTTACAATGGACTTAAATCAGAGATAAGTGATGCGGTCAACAGACAAACATCAAACCAACGTAGAAGGAAATAAAAAAAAAAGAATACCCGGCCGGGGTTTAAAACAACAGTTTCTAAGGGCCCAGTTGGCGCGCGGTGGAGCTCTTTCATTCATATATCCAGGGTACTCACGAGTCACGACCATGGCTATATCCACCGTACCGTAAACGTCCAACGACGATCTTCCCCCTCGTTACCATCATCGTACACCACCCGAACATCTGTGACACCGGTAATCCTCTCAGGTGTCTCGATGTGATGATCCCCAATGAATACTCCAACGCTAACGAGGTGGCGGAGTCAGTTAGCCGCCGGCTAGCATGTCCAAACCGGCAACAGCAGTAGCAGTTCTCCCGACTGGCGATAAACAACGGTAGGCTTTAATACAGTCAAACTACCGGGTTGACACAGCCATGTCAGATATCCGCTGGCCCTTACTGTACACTCTGTTTCATTTCACGAAAAAAATAGAAAGAAATTAGTCTGTTGTTCTCCGAACTCAGACCAACTGGAAACGTCCCTTTTACTTCTCTCCCCTCAGAGTCTCACGTTCCCATGACAACCCTCTCCCAATCAAACACAGGGATCGAGACGATCGCACAGAGAAGCATACAATATGAAAACATACAATATGAAACATATGAAAGTCAGTAGAATAAATAACTATTATTAAGTCTCAAAACATACATGTTATTAATACTCACAAAATAGAATACATTTGGCAAATATCAGGCGGGTTACAATTAGATTACGATTTAACTTATTAAAGCTCATATTAAATGACATGTTAGTGCACCAAAACATATCAAGTCTTCTCAGTTTTTCAGGTGTGTTACAATAATGTGATGTAGCTGCCAACCTGTTCGAAAGTGAGTGCCTTTTTTCCCAACAAATTAGAGCCAATACTATAGCGACTTTTTGGGATGTAATGGGTAAGCAGTTAGGGCGTCAGACTTGTAGCCCAAAAGCTGCCGGTTTGACTCCCGACCAGCCAGGTTGGTGGGGGGAGTAATTCACCAGTGCTCTCCCCCATCCTCCTGAGGTACCCTGAGCGTACCGTCCTGCTGCACTGCGCCATTGGGGGCTGCCCCCTTGTATGGGTGAGGCACAAATGCACTTTTGTAGTGCTCTTGCTGTGTCACATGTGCTGTGTCACAATGACAATAGTTGTAGAGTTTCCCAGGTGGGCTTTCAACTTTTCCAGCAACTCGGGCAACTAAGTGAAACAAAGGGCAGCTAACACAGCTTGGTGAGCAAAATACTTTTCTGACGCCTTTACAAGACCCAGCTTTTAGCACTTGGTAGGCTGTGTGTCTGTCACAGTGGTTTTATGAGGCCAGAGATTTGAGACTGCTGTGCAAGAAGACTTATTATAAGGATGTTTGTGTCGAATAAAATATGAAGTAAAACATGAGGCAGCCATGGCCTAATGGTGAGGGAGTTAGTCTTTCAATCTGGGGTTTTAGGTTCAAATCCCACCTGAACCCACATTGCTCCAGGGACTGTTCTTGATGACACTTAATGTAAGGTATGATGAATAGTGTGTGTGTGTGTGTGTGTGTGTGTGTCTACTCTCATGAGGACACTGCTATTGGAGCACTTTATAAAGTGGGGCCCTCGCTCCATTTGGCTCCAATCCTGGACATCCTGACTCCTTTTGCTGGGGTAGTTTGTAAAAACATTTCCTCACTGACAGGTTAAGGTTAGGGAGTCAATAGGAGGGCCCCACAAAGATACTAAGGTGTGTGTGTATGCATGTGCGTGCGTGTGTGAGTGCATGCATGTGTGTGCATGTGTCTGTGTCGGTGCGCCTCTATGGGTATTGTTTTTTACTTTTGCTCTTGTCATTGTTTGTTTGGCTCTGTTGCTAAACCACAGCTATTATTAGCAATTCTCAACCACTTACTGTAAAGGTAATTTTAACCATCAGACTTCAGGAAAGTGTGCACAAGCCATCAGTAACACAGTTGCAGGTTTAAGATAGGAAAACTGGATCAACGATTAAAGTTTAGAAAACACAGCACACTGATTACCGTTATTTTTTACGTTATTCTTGGAGTGAACAACGTTTTGCCCAATGCGTCTTCAGGTTCCCTAATCAGTGTGCAGTGTTCATGTGAACCATGTTCAGCTAAACCCACCCACTGATGGCATATAGCATCCTCTGATACTGTCTAAACCACACAAGCTTGACACCATTTAAAGCAAATTGTTTATCTTGATCTCATCAGACTACACGGCATGGTTCCAGGGATCCATATCCTTGGTCTGTTCATCTCTCTTGAGACCAAGATAAACAAATTTGCTTTCGATGGTGTTAAGCATGTGTGGTGGTAAACAAGCAAGTGTCATCTGTCAAGTCCAGTAGTGGGACTGACATGGTTTGGGGATGCATGAATGCTGTCAACATTGGAAATCCGAATTTCACCTAAAGAAACATGCATGTCAACATCTGCTCCAGTCTGTGTAGTAGTGCGACTACAGAAGCAGATCATGATACTCTCCATAGGATTTCATTCAAATCTCACACCCATCTATTTTAGCCAGGTGCAGACTCAAAATGTAAAAGTTCAATGTAAGGCAAGGTTGAAACGCACACCGATAACCTCCCTTTTAATCACTTTTCATTTTGAGACGTTTCGGGCCAATACGGCCCCTTCTCAGACTCTCTACAAGATTTTAACCTGGGGTGTGCTCACTTGTGTTACACATTGTGAACCGTTAATGGCTGTATTTTGATTTTTTTGTGAGTGAACAACAAATTTAAGCGGTCATATATGTTATTGACAGGTCACTTATCATTGTGTCGAAGTGAAATTTCTTAAATGTTGTCCTATGAAAGGATTAGCTTACAAATCTGCAAAAATGTGAGGGGTGTACTCACTTCTGTGACATACAGTAACTCACAGCCACATCCCTGGGCTATGGCTGCCACTCACAAAGCAGGGTTCAGCTATATAGCCTAACACGAGTGGAAGATGTGTTGATAATGGATAATGCATGGCATGACTGTGACTATGAAATGGAAAAAATACCTCCACCTGGTTACAGTCTATCGTTGGTGGTGATTTCTAGCTGTGAGGAACACCTGGGGGGAGATGTTATCCGTGGATGTTGGCCCAGCTATAGCAGCACATTAAATATGGGTCATCTAATCACATACAGTATCATAAAATAGTTTGACTTTACTTAACTGTTGTATAATGAGTCTCAGTGTGAACCCTTCTGTTTACTACAAATGGAGTTATTATGGACTAAAGCACAGATTCTCAAACTTTTCTTTATGCTGGGGGAACCCCTGATGGAGCAGAAAATTAGCCTTGCACCCCAAATTACAACTACCACAAATAGTAATTTTAATGTAAAGGTGGGGTCCAGATAGTGCTGTGGGTCTAGTGCTGTTGCAGTTTTGTGTATTGCATTGTAATAAACCTTTTCATGGCCCCCTTACACGGGGAGAACCCTTGCACCCAGGCTTTTTTCAATGATATGACCCTCTCATCCTCTATTAGTTAGGGAAAGATAGCATTTTTTTGGAAAATCTGTGAACTAATTTTTTGCCAATAGATTTTTTACCATGTGTTCTTACAGGTGTCTGGACACACCTCACAATTTATCCACAGCCAAATCCAATGGGAATTTCCGTGACACCCCGTCAAAGTTGGGGTGCCCAGAAGGCCTGTAAAAATTGGAACACAAATTGGAACATCAATTGGGATAGGATGCATAATGGGTCATAACGTCTGAAGTAAATGACATATTACATTACATTACATTACATTGCATTTGGCAGACGCTTTATAACCAAAGCGACTTTCAAAAGAGGACATAATCAAGCCAACATCACAAGCAAATACAAAGTGCACAGGAGATATACAGAACAACAAGTGCCGTTGCAAAGAGGGGTTAGTTTTTTTTTTGTGTTTTTTTTTAAATATATAAAGAGTAAATAACGAGTACACACACACACACAAACACACACTCACAAACTAAACTAAACATCATGTCAGGAGTCTGCCCTGGGGCAAGGCCAGTTCAAGCATTAGTCTAGTAGATTCTCTCGAAAGAGGAATGTCTTTAGTTGTTTCTTGAAAGCTGCAAGAGATGTGCTCAGTCTTGCTGCCTCTGGGAGACTGTTCCACCACTTGGGTACCACAACGGAGAACAATCTTGACTGGGAGTACCTAGAGCGACTGGATGGCAGAGCCAGACGGCTTGTGCTGGATGAGCGCAGTTCTCTTCCAGTAACATAAGGCGTTAGTAGGTCCTTCAGATAAGCTGGGGCCGTTCCTGTGATGGTTTTGTAGGCAAGGGTCAGTGCCTTGTGCTTGATCCGGGCGGCGATCGGTAACCAGTGCAACTCAATAAATAGAGGAGTAACATGGGTCCTTTTGGGTTGATTGAAAATCAACCGTGCCGCCGCATTCTGGATCATCTGCAGAGGCTTTAGCGCACAAGCAGGTAGACCTGTCATGAGTGAGTTGCAGTAGTCAACTCGGGACAGGACCGTGGCCTGGACCAGTCGTTGTGTAGAATATTGTGTCAGCACAGGTCTGATATTCCGTACGTTGGACATCTGGATTCGACAGGTCCGGGTGACCGAGTTGATGTCAATCATGACGCCGAGGTTTTTGGCGACTTTGTTTGGGGTCACGGTGGTGGAGCCTATCTTGAGGTTGATGTTGTGACTGAGCGACTCTTTAGCTGGGATCACCAGGTCACCAGATTGGCCAGGACATACAGAGACAAATTAACAAATTTTCCCATACAATACTGACCCTGTGAATTCAATTGAGGTGTATTTTTGGACATTTGACCACATTTAAACCCCGTTTTTGGTCAAAAACGGCAAAAAATGGCCACCAAATCCCTAATGCCACAGGCCCACAGCTGCCTTTAAGAAAAGGTATAATGAGTCAGTGTGTGCCCTCGCCTGATGGCAATCTGTGCACTTCACATTTTTTGCACCACTGGGCACCCCACCATCTTTATGCTGCCTGCCACCAGTGGTGTAGTCTATGTAGAACGCAGGTATACGCAGTATACCCACTTCTAAATTTCTGGGATTTCAGTATACCCACTTAAAATGGATTGATCCATTATTTAGAATAGCGCAAATATATACAGTATACCCACCTCAAAAAATGCTCAAGAATACAGTATACCCACTTCAAAAAAGTAGACTACACCACTGCCTGCCACCTAAAATTCTCAAATTCAGTATCATACTTAATGGGTTTCAGTGAGCCAAATAAGAATCACTGTACCTTAGTGTAATCCATAGCAACATACACCTACAGTGTACAGTGTCCAGAAGCATGCACACACTGGACGAATCTGCATAAAACTGCTACATATAAAGTATTTTCCACTGAAGCAAAGAATATACTTTCTGACTTCGACTTTGCTTGTGGACCGTCACTTTTAAAAAAAAAACCTCTCTGAGATCCTATTGGGGGCACGGTTTATTTACACAGTGTTTGAAACGTTGTTGTAGGCCTATAGGTAACACTTTATTTTAGGGATACATCTATTAGCACTAATACATACAATATGAATGCCTGTGTAAGTAACTTGTAAGGCATGTACTAAGCAGAATAAGACAGTTGTTAAGCATGTATTCACAAATGTCTTGTTCATGCCCAATTAGGGATTTATTACTAATATAACCTTAGTAAGGACCAGTAAGCCTATATTTCTATTGATTAGTAAGTAGTAAGTGGCAGAATACAATGTGTATAAGCTCCCGACACACTGTGTGAACAAACCCTGAACAGTGTGAAAACAGATGCGGAATAAGGGTCCCTATTCTAAAGTGATGCATAAGTCAGCCCAGATGGCTCAGGGCCTCCGCACTACCAAAGTCCCCCTTGTAACCTAGGGCCCCCACACCACCCAGGCCCGCACTACTTAACCCCCCCCCCGATCGACAAAGTGTAAGGGTATATCAAATAATTTATTCTTTTCCAGTTAAGTTATCTAGTTTTGTCTTCATCATTACATTTCAAGGAAGGTAACAGGAGCTTTTATATAGCAAGGATTGAACGTGAATGGCGGTGGGTTGGTGAGATGAAATTGTTTGCATGTACCACTGAGTTTTAATTGTAAAAACACCCAAAATAAATGCAGAACATTAGAATAATAGTTTTGAAGCAAAAATAAACTATTCTTTTGTGATAATTAAGTTAATGTTTGAGAACATTAGCTTCAAGAAGTGCAGTGCATGATGGGTAGGCAATCTAGGCCAACAGACAACCTACCCAGCTCTGAGCCTACGTCCTTAGCTCCTCCCCTCACTCGTGAAATTTAGTTGCTATCCAAACAATTTGCCATGCGTACCCATCATGCACTGCACTTCTTGGAGATTATTATTATTAACTTATTTATCACAAAGGAATAGCTTAGTTTCGCTTCCAAACTATTACTCATCGTTATATTCTGCATTTATTGTAGGGTTTTTACAATTAAAACTAATTGGTGTATGAAAAAATGACATCTCACCACCCACCGTCATTGAGAAGTTTACGTCCAATCCTTGCTATATAAAGCTTCCAATTACAAAGGTCTACATTGAGTAGAATAAGTGAAATCTACATATCTAATGAGACTAATGCAGAATCTGAAGTGTTCTTACACTTTGCTTCCCAGGGGGTAGAGGGGGGGCCCTAGGTAATATGGGGGCCCTAGGTAGTGCTGGGGCCCTAAGCCATCTGGGCTGAGCAATGCATCACTTCAGAATAGGGACCCTTATTCCACATCTGTTTTCACACTGTTCAGGGTTTGTTCACACAGTGTATCAGGAGCTTATACACATTGTATTCTGGCCCTTACTGCTTACTCATAAATAGAAATCTAGGTCTACTAGGTCCTTACTAAGGTTATATTGGTAATAAATCCCTTATTGTGCATGAACAAGACATTTGCGAATAAATGTCTAACAACTGTCTGATTTTGCTTAGTACATGCCTTACAAGTTACTTACTAAGGCATTAATATTGTATGTATTAGTGCTTATAGATGTATCCCTAAAATAAAGTGTTACCCTACAATAGTATGATGACGTTTCAAACCATATATGTAGGCCTAAACAACCCATCCCATAAGATATATTTTAAAAACTTACACGGCTATAGAAAAATATATAGGTGCTAGATAAGGACTCACACATTCCATGTGCAATGTTTATGTTGCCGCACATACAGTATATGTGTGCCTTATTTTTGAATGAGGAACACAAGGAATGGGGTGGAAACAGTGTGTGCCATATGAGAATGATGACGAATGAATGATGATGAATGAATATGATAGGCCGAGCGTAAATAGGAATCTTTTTTATTTTTACGCGAACATTCATATGGGGTATATAGTACTGCATCGTATACTGACAAGTCAAGGGTGGCCAATCCTTCACACACGATCGAGGCACATCATCACATGTGGTGAAATGGTCATCTAAGATAAACTGTATATCAATGCATATGTAGGATATGTATTTTTTAATTAAATTATGGATGAAATCCATTATATTCTCTGTCATCAATCTACCTTTTTACAAACCAGTAAAGGACAGTAAAAAGCAATGACTATGGTCTCAACTTTTTTTCATTGTACTTTATTTTGATTTTAACTACAGTATTGAACAACAATAGACATTTTGATGCATTGCTCAAAATTCTGTGGTGTGCTATCTTTTTGTTTTTGAATTTCAGGCGTGTGTGTCTGGAGTGTGAAGATTCACACAGTGAATGCTGTGCTCGGAGGATCGGTGGTCCTGCCATCCGAACACCGGAGAGAAGATGTGAAATCTGCAGACTGGTTGATTAACAACACCATAATTGTAGAATACGTTAACAATAATGAACCGGTATATAAAGCAAAGGGCCAAATAAAAGGAAGCTTCAAAATGAACTCTCACAATCTTAGCTTGGCTATTAGTAATATAAGGCAAGAACATAATGGAGAGTTCCAGTTAACAGGCATAGACAAAAGGGGTACACAGATATCTACAACAACATTTAAACTACTTGTTCATGGTAAGTTGAGCATCTCTCTGTCTCTATCCCCACTTTTTTTGCTCTCTTTTGCTCTCTTTTGCTCTCTTTTGCTCTCTCTCTCTCTCTCTCTCTCTCTCTCTCTCTCTCTCTCTCTCGTGCCTGAATACAAACTTCCCAAAGTCATGAAATGTACTCATCTTTATCACTCATTTTATACACGTGGCCAGTTTTTGCCTCAGTCTTCAAAACACAGGGTTTTCTGAGGTGTGCTCATTTCCAGCAGTAATTTCTTCTGTCAATTGACTTCACTACAGATTTCATCATATGGTAACCAAGATGAAGCATGCAAGGGCATGGCAGCCTTATGATGGCATTTAGAACCTTACGTCATAACGATTCTTGGTGAAACTCTTTATGAACCATTATTATATGGTTGTGACGTCATCTGTCGAATGCTCCATTCATTTCAACGGGGCTCCCCAACGTTCGGACGTCTGTTATTTTTCGATAACGGACGGGTTGGTCTATAACAGACCGCTGTCAATGGCAACAAGACTTTTCACTGCTAAAGCGACTTTTCAACAAGACTCTAATCAGCTGCTGTGATAGACAGCACCCGTTGTCCTGGCTACCGCTGTCAATGGCAACAAGACGTTCACTGCTAAAGCCACTGGCTTGTATACAAGTCAGTGGCTAAAGCGAATTATATCACTCCGCAGGAGGTCCGGTCTTTTGTCACTCTAATCAGCTGCTGTGATAGACAACACCTGTTGTCCTGGCTAGCCTACCTAGCTGTTGCCTAGCGGTGTTCCACAACGGCACTGTTTTGTTTTGCGTAGCAACAATCTTAACATTAAATAGGCCTAGGTCTAAAGAAATGTCCCCGCATGTGTGAATCATTTAAGTATATCCATATAATAAGCGGGTTAACTTTCGGCGAGTCGGTCGCTTTGTGGAATAGCAGCACTTCAGAGAGAACAAGACCCCTCCGCTCCGCGTCGGGGTCTAAAGATTCTCTCTGTCGTGCTGCTATTCCACGGTAGCGACCTTCTCGCCGAACGTTAACCCTTACTTAATCGCTTCTGACTTTACCACTAACTTAAGTCAGAGTGGCAGCTTATTTACTGACAATAAACTTTTTACTGCAACTTTTTGCCATTTCCTACTTGGAATTATGGAGATTTTGTTTGTTTGTTGTTGATGATGATTTTCGCTACTGTTAACAGACAAAATAAAAATATACACCTCTAAATTAGCACTCATATTTCCTAGCCTACCTATAGTTAGGTAGCGACACATGACAGGTCACACTTTTTGCATGTCAATACACGCAATTGTGCATTCTTTTCAAATGTGTTAACCGAGCGTTGGCACTTTGTCATTATATATTTAATAACTGGACACTGGATTCAGAAGGAGAAACTTCAGATCTGCTTTACTTCATCCGGAAGTCAGAGAGAGACAAATGGGCACGAGAGTTGATATATGTACACAGACCTACGGAAAGCCCCGAGGGGATAAAATACATTCACTCTCTTATTCTGTCTCATACAAATCTGTTACATATGTCCCCCCCCCACAAGAATAAACGTCCTCGTTTATCGAACATCCACAAGGAAGGACAGAAAAGAAAAAAAACATGGCATACCCAGCAGCAGGAACCACCAACAGGGTAACACAGCCCAATATAGGCCTGCTTCTATCACAAAACACAAGCGTACATGTCAACAGAACACATACACAAATCTTACAGTGTTACAACAAACACTTATCCACACATTTCTTCCTTTTTTTTTTTTTTTTTAACTTACTGTCTGAAACGCATTCTTACACTCAGTATATAAGAAAATCACTTAGATGCTCTGGTGCCCGCAGCACACGTCCTTGCCGACTGCGAGCAGGGGCAGTCGGAATAGAGTCCTCTGCCGAAGAGGGCCCCACAACCAGGTCAGGTAGCCCACCCTGTTCAGTGGCCTGAGACACAGGCCCTGGAGAAAAGGAAGAGGTGGGCAAGGGAGGGCCAGTCACTCGCGGCTGTGAGGGCATGTGAACCGGCAGTGTATAAGGCCTTAGTCTATTGTAATGCACAACCTGCTGTCGTTCGTCACAGTCAAAGGGGTTGGCGATGCGATAGGTTAGGCCAGGCACATCACCTGAGGTCATTACCTGCAGAACCACATAAGGCCCTTTCCAATGCGGGGCCAGCTTCATGCGGCTTTCCACTGGGTTGTTTAGCCACACCATAGCACCCACCTTGTAGGGAGTGTGACGTGCTCTCTCGTCGTGGTAAAATTTTTGTCGTTCCTGAGCCTCCGCCCCATGCATACGGGTCTTGTTGAAGGCAGTTTCAAGTTTTGCCCGCACGGAGGAGGCAAACTCAGAGTGAGACCCGGGTGCTTGTGTCCCCACAGCATGGGAGGGTACCAGCACGTCCGCTGGGACTCTTGCCTCACGCCCGTGAGCAAGAAAGTAGGGAGTGAATTTTGTGCTGGCATGTACAGATGTGTTGTATGCGAAGGCCACCTGTTTTACATACTCATCCCATTCACCCCCACAGTCCAGTAGTGTCTTAGCCAGCTGATCAATCAAAGTCCTATTAAAGCGCTCCACCATTCCGTCTGATTGCGGATTGTATGGAGTGGTGTGTGTCTTAGTGATTTTCAGTAGTTCACAGAGGCCTCGCATAACATCTGCTTCAAACTGACGCCCCTGGTCGCTGTGAAAACGCTCTGGCACCCCATGCACCAGCACATAGTCCTCAAAAAGACAGCGAGCCACTGTCTGAGCAGTCTGATTAGGCAAAGGATATAAATTGACAAATTTAGTGAAGTAATCCTCCACTACAAGCACATACCTGTTACTTTTGCTGGTCAGTGGCAACTCAACAATGTCCGCCGCCACTCTTTCAAAAGGCCGGGTTGCGCAAGAGGTGCCCATCGGTGCCCTATGAGGGGGCACTGGAGACCGGCGTGTCAGGCATGCTTTACACTGCTCACAAAAGTTCTTAATGTCCTTGAACATGGACGGCCAGTAGCCAATCCGTCGTGCTTGTTCCCACACACGCTCTGCTGCAAAGTGGGCAGAGGCTGGGTTACCGTGCAGTTGTGTCAGGAGGTCAGGGACGAGAGAGGAAGGGACCACAATTTGACAGAGTCTTTCGCCCGACAAGGAGCAGTTCACAGACCGGCAAAGCAGTCCGTCTTGGATGGTCAAACGGTCGAATTCTGTCCACAGCTTTCGCAAAGTGCGAGAAGCTCCCTTCATCCGTGCTTTATGTGGCCTCCGTGACTGTTCTAGCCAGCCGCGGACCACTTGGATGTCTGCGTCTGCCTCCTGCTGTGCCTTAACATGAGCTACCCCACACCCAAGAGTCAATGTCAGTGTCTCAGCCGACTCAGGCTCAGTCGATGTGACAGTCTCTGAGGATGGACAGGTCTCTGCAGGTTGCTGTGGAATAGGTGTAGCAGGGTCAGAGTGTATTGCATTAACCTCCACCGAGTCAACAGAAGGGCATGTTTCATTGTCCCTGTCTGGTCTGCGAGAGAGAGAATCTGCATTCAGGTGACGCTGTCCGTCTTTGTACACAATGTCCCAGTTGAGAGGATCCAGTTCTAAGATCCACCTGCTCCGTCTGCCAGTTGGATCGTTGTCGAGGGCCATGCGCCTGAGGCCCAGCAGAGGGCGATGGTCTGTGACGATGGTGAAAGCTGCCAGTCCAATGTAGTGCCTGAACTCACGAACAGCCCATACAACCGCCCATAGTTCACGATCAAAAGTGGACCAGCGGCGCTGTGTCTGATTAAGTGTCTGGCTGGCATAGGCCACTACATGCTCAACCCCGTCTTTCACTTGGGCTAAGACAGCACCGACCGCCTCCTTAGAAGCATCAGTGAACACTTTGAAGGGCACACTGAAATCTGGTAGGGCTACAATGGGAGCGTTGGACAGTGTACTTTTCAAGTATTTGAATGAGGTCTCGCAGTCAGCAGTCCATTCAAAAGCCACATTTTTCCCCATGAGGTGATTGAGAGGGGCCGCATGTCTGGCGAAATTGTGGACAAAGCGCCTGTAATATGAGCACAGGCCCACAAACGCCCTGACCTCTGATGTAGACTGAGGAGTAGGCCAGTTTTTGACTTTTTCCGTATTCTTGGGGTCAGGCTGGAGACCGTGTTGGGAAATGACGTGGCCCAGGAAAACCACTTGATTGAGCGCCAGATGGCATTTTGCAGGATTCAACTTTAGTCCAGCGGCCTTGATCCTAGAGAACACCTCCTCTAGGCTGGAAAGATGCTGTTCAAATGTTTTGCTAAACAAAAGCACATCATCTAAATAAACCATACAAATGTTCCATGGCAGGCCCCTTAAAACTAACTCCATCATTCTCTGGTAGGTAGCAGGTGAGTTTGACAACCCCATGGGCATTGACCGCCACTGATACAGTCCCCGCCCTGTATTGAATGCGGTCTTTTCGCGATCCTCCTCTGCAACTTCAACTTGCCAGAATCCATTCGAAAAGTCCAGTGTGCTGAACCAGACAGCGCCTGCTAGCGCATCGAGAGTGTCATCCACCCTAGGCAGAGGGTGGCAGTCTTTCACAGTCACACTGTTGAGACGCCTGTAATCGACACAAAATCTCCACTGACCGCTCTTTTTCTTCACCAGTACGACTGGACTGGACCAGGGGCTGCAGCTCTCTTCAATAACACCATCGGCGAGCAGGTCTGACACCTGTCTCTCAATTTCAGCTCTTTTCTCTGGAGAAGTGCGGTAGGCCCGTTGTTTGATTGGAGGATGATTCCCGGTGTGTATGCGGTGTGACACCAGGGTGCATTTTCCTGTATTCCTCTCACTGTCAGAGAACACATCTGCGTATTGTCTGAGCAACTCAGAAAGCGCCGCCCTTTGTGATGATGAGATTGGGGAACTTTCCAGCGACACAGGGGGGGCTGACTGGGCAGGGGAGGAAAGGGCTGTGGTAGTCACCGCGGCCACATCATGTGACAGTGTATCAACATCTGTCTCACCAATCGAGTAAAATTCACCTAAGTGAGTGCCCTCTCGTAGAACAATGTCATTTTTGGTGGGGTTCAAAATTCGAGCACATGTAGCACCTTTCTGCACTGTAGTAACTGTGTGAGCCACGACGAAGTCTGAACTATCAGGGATATTGGGCTCTAAATATCCAACAAAGTCAGTGGAGTAAGCCCCAGATGAGCTGGGAGGCCGCACATTAACGGGCACAATAATTTCACTAAGTGGGGGCAGAGTCATTGTGCTTGTTATGGCTACATTACAACATACAGGGGTGAGGTCTTTACCTTTCAGGAGTGGGACGGTGATACCCCACAGCTGTAGTCTCGCGTGGGCAATGTCCAGAAGGGCATGGTTTTTCAGCATAAAGTCCCAGCCCAAAAGCACTGCTTGTGTAGTGTCCCTTATCACATGAAAGGTGTGCTGCCATGATTCTGTGCCCAAACACAAAACAGCAGATATTGTGCCCAAAGTGTCCAGCATTTGTCCATTCACAGCACGGGCACTGATATAGTCTTTCTTTAGGGGGCGGTTACGAAGTGCAGGAACTGACATTCGAAACTCAGCACTAATGAGAGACATACTCGAACCAGAGTCTAGTAGCACAGGGACAACAGTGCCTTCAATTACACCTTTAACATAGGACACAGACATGTCACATTCGGAGTTACTCACAGAGTCTATGATCACTGGGTCATGGCTGTGTGTGTCCTTTAGTGGGCCCGCAGAGTGTGCAGCTGGCGTTAGGGCCACAACATCAGCTAAACCCCGTTTCCCTGCTGGCCGTGTTGGTGGTCACTGTGCGGGGAGATGAAGCGTACGCCGCGCCGCCTAGGTGTCTCCTCCTCATGGTATGAGCGCCGGCCAGGGTTGGGGCTGTATCTGCCAGATGACCGGACGGAGTCAGGACTCTGGCCACGGGAAGTTGTGAATGGCCTCCGGTCCCCGCCAGGTGATGAGAATCTCCTATCTGGTGAGCGGCCACGCTGCAGCCCAAGGGACCGGCAGCCATGACCTCCACAGGTGCAGTAACACGACCCCCTTCCTGGTGATGGAGGGCCATGCCAACCACCTGAACCTGACCTTGACTGTAGCCTCCGATTCTCCTCCGCCATCAGCTTCATTTCCACTCGCATGTCTTTCAGCTCCTCAGTTAGGCTATGCACTGCCTTATGCAGTCCCCCATAATCAGTCACTTTATGGACGGAGGCAATTTGACCCCCTGGGCCAGTAGCGCAGGCAGCCGTGACAGTCGTGGACGCATAATCTTGCAATGCGGATTCCCGTGCATTCTCACAACGTTCTGCAACTATGAGCGCCTCGTCCATGTCTGTTGCCCCCTGCTCATGACACTTTGCTCTAAGCCCTGGGTCGAGGCCAGCGAGGAAACGGCGGAATTTCTCCTCGCGAGTTGCGTTTTTGCCATAGTCAGGGAAAGCTTCAGCAACGAGTCTGCTAATTTCAGCGGCATACACCACAAGACTCTCGCGCTGAGCGCGTGGGCGTGCAGAAAGATTAGCCCTGAAACGGTCCAGATACTGTTTTCGCCCAAAGGCTTCTTTAAGTTTGTTCTTTGCCGCCTCGTAATCACCTTGAACAGTAGCGGGTAGGCTATCCCACAACAGAAATGCAGCCTTACTTAAACGAGTTGGTAGAATTCTTGCCAGTTCATATTGGTATGTTCTCCCACCTTCTCCTTCCACAAGAGCGCGGACCGCCACTTCGAATTGACGAGCCCAGCATAGGAAGCTCTGCTGATCATCTTCTCCAGAAAACGGTGACGGCAAATCAATCTTCACTCGAGACGATTGGAGGTCTCTCTCCCTTCGAGATCCGAATATCGAGAAGTCCGTGTCCTCTTCTTTACACCACATCTTGAATATTGAACTTCTCCGTAGCAGCTATACTCCGGCTAGCAAAGGCGCCAAAACGAGTGCTACCGCACACTAAACGTTTGACTATACTGCGAACACACTACTGCTAAACTAAAAAAATAAACGCAAATCTACAAACACAACTGAAAACTTACGGTTAACACCGCTGCCACCAATGTAACCGAGCGTTGGCACTTTGTCATTATATATTTAATAACTGGACACTGGATTCAGAAGGAGAAACTTCAGATCTGCTTTACTTCATCCGGAAGTCAGAGAGAGACCAATGGGCACGAGAGTTGATATATGTACACAGACCTACGGAAAGCCCCGAGGGGATAAAATACATTCACTCTCTTATTCTGTCTCATACAAATCTGTTACATGTGTTAAGGTTTTGAAAACTGTGTTTCATTTTGGTGGTGTTGTAACAATTTTGCATTTTGTGTGAGTTGTAGTCTAATTTGCGAGTAGAGTTTTGGGAAATAAAGCAGTGAGAAAGGTCGGGTGTGTAACCAATTGAAACAAGCTGTAAGTGAACGTAGATATGTGTAAATGTGTCTATCATCACAGAGTCTACTCTGAAGGTGCACATCACACAGGAGCCGCCTGTTCGTCTGAACAACACCTGCACGATCACCTTGACCTGCAATGCCAGTGGTCCACCTGGAGCAACATTCTCCTGGAGTGGCCATCGCACAGGGAACGACGCCAGTGTGCAGTTCTCTCTTAAACCAGAAGATGGCAGTGTCAGGATGAAGTGTTCAGCACAAAGAAACCCTAACGAAAAGGATGAACAAGAAGTGATCATCAAGTGTGCCAACACCACAAATGGCACTGCGCCAATTGTTGTCGTCACCTTGGCTCCACCTACTGGTGAGGTTGAAAAAAACAACTTCATGATGTGTGACATTTAAAATGTGTCACAATTCGCAGGTCATTTTTTTGAGCATTTAGCCTGCCGCCCCCATCAACCATGGTATGAGACATGTGTTGCTATCTACATTCTTGAACTGCATTTATTGACTTCCCGTAGGGTTCTGGAGGGTTTGTCCGGGGTCCTACTACTTGTGGCCTTCATTTTCTTGGGAATACAGATATTCTGAACTTACACTCGGGCAAAATAGCCTGTGACGCAATGTCAGGTCGTGATCTTTTGACATTCGGTATTATGATAATAATAATATAGTTCAAAATCAAAGACACACATCAGAACACAAGTCCCTGGGTATTTAAAGGTGGTGTGGCAGGTTAACCATTTTTAGAAAATGTACCATTATGACATCACGTTGGGGTTCCGTAGGCTCATAGGATTATGTAAAACCTTAGAATCCTGGGGGAGTTCCCCCACCGCGATGTCATACCTGCAACCCCACCTTTAGAAAATGTACTATTATGACATCACGTTGGGGGTTCTGCAGGCTCATAGGAGTCTATGTGATGTCATACCTGCAACCCCATCTTTAATTTCACCAAATGTACCCTTATGTTTGTAGCAATAAGCAATAACAGCAGATTGTGGCACAGTGATTGGCTCTGGTACATTGTTCCAAGGTGGTGGCACCAGCGTGCGTTCAGCCAGAAACCAGAATTGTTGTCAGTAGTGTCATCAGTGCCAGAACAATTCTGAGAAAATGAAGGCGGCATTAGTACACCTACCTCCTAGGGCTGGGCTGGGGGAGAAATAGCACCCGACTGGGGGAGAAATAGGGCCAAGGCATTTTTGGCTTAAAGGGGCCTCTCATAATGTCACTGGTGGTCCTCGCACCCTTGTGGGCCCCTGTTTTCAGAAATGTATATTTTTTTCAACATTTCTAAAAATAGGGGCCCACGAGGGAAATGCCCGGGAAATGTCCGCTATGCCAAATGGCCAGTCCAGCCCTCATACCCCCCGTCCTCTCGTGTTGCTTGTGGCTTCGTGATGAAAGGCAAGACATCATTGACTATAAACAATTTCAATATTTCAATATTTGTTTTCTCCACAAAGGCGCTGTGTCAGCGAAGCATGAGGCCACAAGCAAAATGAGATGATAGGAGGCCCGACATTGAAATGGACCCTGTAGGCTAATGACCCTATTTGTTTGTGTTGGTCCGCCCAATTGATTTATCAGTAACTTTATCAGCTGTAGCTTGATTTATACCAAATTTGATAAATTGTCTCATATAGGCCGTGGAAACATTCCATTAAACCTTCCTGACAATGCAATGTCACTTTTGTTTTTGTGGCGTTAAAAATTTGCCTGCAATGTACGCCATATTGGCGCCATCTCCAATTGCTAATCCCTCTATGATCTGTTGTTTCTGATAATCTCCAGACACAGACATCTTGTGGTGGTACGTGTATCACATCGCCATTCCTGCAGCGGGTGGCTTATGCCTTCTGATCCTGAGTATAGCAGTTGGTGTGTGCTACTGCAAGAAAAAGAATGGTGGGTTAAACAAACACACACATACTGTACAGACGCTAATGCAGGCGCACACACACTCACGCACACACACACACACACACACACACACACACACACACACACACTCACACACAAATGCATGCACACACACACTGCACACACACGCAGACACAGAGGGCTGCTGCTAAGGTTTTAGAGGGCCAAAGCATAACTGGTCAGGAGGCCCCCCTCATAATTAAATAATGATAATAATAATAATAATAATAATAATAATAATAATAATAATAATAATAATAATAATAATAATAATAATAATAATAATAATAATAATAATAATAATAATCTTCTAACTAATAAATGTTTTGTAATGTAGTAATTCAATATTGTTTTCATGACGTTTTTTAGTCAATCTCAATTTAAGAGGCCCCAATTTTGGGGGCAAAGTGTTTGCTGCCCCAAGCACTGGTTGGTGCCCTCAGCACTGGTTGGTGCCCTCTGCACCCTGTGTACTGTGTTTATGTCTAGCGGTGGCCCTGCAGACACACACACACACACACACACACACACACACACACACACACACACACACACACACGCACACGCACACGCACACAAACACACACACACACACACACACACACACACACACACACACACACACACACACACACACACACACACACACACACTGAATACACAGTCTCTAATTCATTTTCATTGATTGTGAGTGCACTTGTTTGAAGTAACTTCATCTCCATGCCTCTCCTCTCTCTTGTCTGCAGCTGAAGGGAATGAGGACAACACCTGCTACGCTGATATAACTATCGGACGGAAAGATAACCCTCAGGTATGACCAGTGTGGAGAGTAACTACTTACAAAAGTAATTAATTACTGTAATGCATTACGTTTTGTTAAAACTAGGGTAATGTAAGGCATTGCAGGGGGACATAGCTGTAATCTATACTAGTTAGAAATGCTAGTAACTTACCGGTTAGTTACAATACCTTTTTCTCTAACTTGGATTTTAATGGTGTTCAGTGTGGTGGGTCAGAAAGAAGCTATTCCTGAACCTGCTTCTTTTTAGCCTGCATGCTGCCAAAACACCTCCTGAATGGGAGGTCATGACTCATGAGATCCATTTACACTGTAAATTGCAAGATCCATATTAAGTTATTTTGGCGAGAGTAACTTAGGTTATGCATAAGTAGTGTAATGCCTTACATTTTAAATATAGTAATGTTGTAGTGTAAGGGACTATGTAATCAGTAATGCATTACAGTTTTTGAGCAACTTGCCCAACACTGGGTATGGCAGTAAAGGTAGCCCCATAATGCACGCTGTTTCACCAGTGGAACGATGTAATGGTCATTGAAAAGTCTTGTCGTTCTCCCGGGCCCAGGGAGAGAGGGGGCCCAGAATTGGGTCCTCATTACATTGTGTGTATGGCGTAGCAGCCCCTTTCAGATGACTTTGTCCCGGGCCTGGCCAATGCTGGCAGCGGCCCTGACCAACAAATTCACTGTAAAAGATTTTTACAGTATCTCTGCCTATACCTTCTCTGTTACCATGTTGGGGGGGGCTCAATAAGAGCACTTCTTTAGTTATTCAACACCTTAGACCCCTATCTGTGTTGGGGATTGAAACTGTGACCCCACAGCTGCAAGGTCAGCTCCTTGACCACACCTGACAGCCGAAAATGGTAAACACTACATTATGTACAATATTTGCATATACATACTCATCCGAGATTCTGCTGTTCAGCTAATGACATGTGCATGTGTCAGCTATGACATGGGTGTGTGTGTCTGTTAGTGTTTCTGAAAGGGGGTTCTACAACCCCCCCAGGAAGCATTAGGGAGCCCTAGGGGGGTGTTGAGAAGAAGACAACTGAGAGGGGGTGGTGTTTAGTTGCCATTGGGGATTAGAAAATTAGACTAAAATTAGTCTATTTTATTTGTAATACTAAGAGGGGGCATTGGCAGGCTTATGGCAAGCTCATGGGGGCGTTTGGAGGCTTATGATGAGGTTCAGGAGACGCTTGTTGTTAAAAAAAAATGATGAGAACCACTGGTTTATGTAGACAACTAACCTTACCCAAAAATGGTATAGACACTATGCACATCTTGTCTTCAACAGAGAGCCCGCAGTATACCTAATGACATGTCCATCTATGAGACTGTGGATGAAAGAGCTGTTGGAATTCAAAACAAGGTCAGTTTTTCAGCTTTAAAGGTGCACTGTGTAATATTTTTAGTAGTTTATTTCCAGAATTCATGCTGCCCATTCACATATGGGTAACACTTTACTTGAAGCCAGTGTCATATGCATGTCATTACAGTGTCATAATAGTGTCATGAAACAGTCATAGATAAGTCATAAACATTATGTCCATGTCATTAAGGCCAATAGTCATACAATGTTTATGACATGGGCATGTTTATGACACCTAATTGGGTCATGACACTGTTATGACACTGTAATGACATGCCTATGACACCGGCGTCAAGTAAAGTGTTATCCACAAATGATACCTTTTTCATGAATACTTTGGCTACCACCACCATCAAATTCTATGTATTCCTTATGACAGGGGAAATTGCACTTTTCATCAGGGCATTGAACCGGTTCAAGGAACGAAAACGAAAACCGGGAACTTTTCGTATTTTACAGGGAACAGAAACGAAACCGGAAACATTATTATTTTTTATGTTCTGGAATGGGAACACTTATTTAAAAATAATGGTAGCCGGCTAATACCGGTTAATACCATTCCTCAAACAAAAAAAAGGAATTATTTTCCTATTACCATGACGGCTGAGGTTCACGTCCTGTGTGACATCAGACACTGAATGGAGTGAGAGCTGGGATTACAAAGTCTCCACTCCACATATTAAATAAGAGAAACCACTGTCATACAATAGGGCAGAGTTTCCATTGCATCATTGTAAGACATTGCAGAGAAGCGCGTGTAAAGTGCACCGAGAATGTTTGACGTTATTGGGTATCCATGGCCGCTTCAAATATGCACAAACTCACAATGTCCATCATAGCGCTCTCCGTGACCCAAGTCAGCGTGGAGCACGCATTTTCATCATTGAGGTTTATTCCCCTCTTCTCCGCTTAGGTCGTCCCTGAATGACAGAATTCTGGAGGATATTCTTTTCATCCTCTTGAATAAACAGTTTGGAATGTAGGCCAAGTCATTTGCACTTCCGTCTTTCTTGGTTAATTAACGTCAGTTAGGCCTATGGGGAGTAATCAGCTGACAGGAACGAAATTAACCGTTCCGGGAACAATATTTTTTTGTTCTAACCGGTTCGGGAACGTCAATTTATTGGTGGAACCCATTGGTTTCTGTTCGGAACGGAATGTTTGGAAAAAAATAACGGTTCAAAGCCCTGCTTTTCATACATGAAAAGGGGGATCTTCTCCATGGTCCACCATTTTGAATTTCCAGAAATAGACATTTTTATCTGCAAATCGTACTGTACGTTGGCCATACTAGTAAATAATAATTTATTACTTAGTGAATATTCATGGAAAGATCAAATTTGGCAATAGGCAGCACAATTTCAATGAGAGCATAGTTGCAATACCTATTCTGGCCACGATCTTACACAGTGCAGCTTTAAGTACAGTGTTAGTCTAATGCAGTGTTCCATTACCCGTACTTAACGCCCTTTCCGCACTGTGTTTGGGTACGCAGGGCGTTCCATTTCTAATCGCGAGGGTAAAGTGTACTGTAAATTACCCGGATAACGCCCCCAAAACGGCCATTTTTCGAAGTGTGGTGTTACTGTACACTTTTCGCACTCAACGGCCGCCATGTTTGTGACGTAGTTGAGTGTCAGATCTGTCAAACGGTTGAATCTCTGTGATAACAGCATAGTTTTGATTCCAAAGACAATCGCCATGTGTATTAGAGGCAGGGGTAACTTTAAAAAGTGTTAGCATAAGGAACAGTGCCTTCCGTGTTGAATTGTATATTGGTGGTTGGTAAACTCTCAACCGTCATTTCCGTTAAGACAGAACGGGAATCGGAGCGTACTCGCCTTGTGAATTGCGTAGGGCGGAACTCGTACTTCACAGCACTTAAACAAGGTACACAGTACAGAGGGTGAATAATGGAACACAGCATATGTCCAGAGGTGTTGTAACAACCCCTCTATAGAAAGTTTTTGCGTGCGAGACAGTTTAAGTGCAATACAATGTAACTATTTCTCTATTGTGTTAACTCTCGCACGCACGGAAACACACGCACACTCACGCACAAAGCAGGCATATCAGATGGTAAACATGAGTGCCTCGGACTTCTTCCCAAATCAGGGCCACTTTAGAATTACATGGCACTGTTGGCACATTGTTATCTACATTGTCAATTGTAATGTACAAATGTAATTGTACGTGAGGTTGTTAAGTAAAGCTACATGAAAAGAGCATTGAAATTGTATTGATGAGAGAAGAAAGTTCGAGGCAATTTCCATCTTTTAAGTAAAGAAGACTGTCTGACATAAGCACCATTTTGATCAAATGTTTTAATTTATTTAAAAATATAAAGAATAAAAAGAGGAGAGTGACAAATGGGACATGGCACAATAGACACACAAACAAAACAAAACAAACAAAAAAGGTCTAGGCCTTCAGCATAAAGAGTCAACAAGATGGCGGCTTCCTTTTTTTTTTACTGAAAACACCTGTTGTTGGCTGCAGAAATGGCAACATGTATGTACAGCAACACTCTCTCGGTTCGCCTCTCTCACATATTAACAACAACAAATTAACTACAGCAATATGACACAGCATGGATCATATCCCAAAACTAACCCCACCAGAAAACCCCCATCTTTAACTGAATCCCTAACTACCCCCAGTGGTGTAGACTACGCAGAACACAGGTATACAGAGTATACCCACTTCAAAATTCCAGGGATTTCAGTACCCACTTAAAATTGATTGATCCATTATTTAGAATAGCACAAATATATACAGTATACCCACTTCCAAAAATGCTCAAATATACAGTATACCCACCACAAAAAAAGTAGACTACACCACTGACTACCCCCAAACCACCCACACTACCCCAAAACTCAACACACAACATTAGCACATTAACATAACGCATACAATACAAATATGGTGAAAAAAAGCTTCACATTGTTGTATATAGGCCTACTGCATTTTCTCCATTTTTGGTCCCGATATGAATTTATTTGAAGTTCTCCCTGCTGCCTCTAGAGGGGGTGCAACACGTACCACAGAATTTTTCAATGAAGTTGTAGTGCCAGGTTTGGCCACATACATCCTAACACTGAAGTGACAGCACAGTTACATACAAAAATAATGACAGGAAAATTGAGTAATGACAACATGGATCTTGATATGGAAATAAGTACATACAGCCTATAGGCTACATATTTCTCCTAGCCTCATTGTGTAGATGGGCCCGCCTGCGGGCATGTTCACCCTTTTCTTAAAAGACTCAACAACATCATAATAACAACATTAATAAGGTACCGACTCTTAACTGACAGATTAAGGGTTGTTAAAATTAAAATTTTGGTGACAATGAGGTTACAGTATAACGGAGGCAATGCGCAAAGGCTTTTAATGACAATGTCAAAAGTAGAATTTTAGTCACAATTAGAACTCATTATACAATAGTTAGATCCGGTCGAATTATTTCACAAATTGTGATTGGACAAGATGCGTTCTACACGTCACTAGGAGTGAGGGTATCCTCCAACACTCTATGAATGACTCTTCACATCTAATAATCACTCCGCGACCAATGATACAAAGTAACCGTAACCAACGTGGTGCGCGTTGCGCAGCAACCAAAGAATAACTGGAACTATTTTTCCGGAGCGGAGGAACAAGCAAATAAACAATCAAATAAAGTAATTAAAATAATTTAACATTTCTTTCAATGAACTAATTGTGTTGGCAAAGGAACTATTGTATAAAAGCAATATAACACTTGTGGTCGTGAGGTTGTTCTGGGACACCCTCACGGGTGTAATTACCTACGGCACTCAGCCTGCGGCTTCGTGCCTGCGGCGAATCACACCCGTGAGGGTGTCCCAGAACAACCTCACTCCCACTCGTGTCATATTGCTTAAGTATAAAAATAGGAATGGTTGATAAACACATACAAAGATAGACACAACATATAAATATTGTGTATGAATGTACACTCTCATTTGGTCCCATCGTTAAGTGTTAATAGCAACCAATAAACCACAGTCATATATTTCTGTTTCTTACAGGGTACAGCTACTTTACATTCAATGCCTCACATCCTCCTAGTCACACACACACACACACACGCACGCACGCACGCACGCACGCACGCACGCACGCACGCACGCACGCACGCACGCACGCACGCACGCACGCACGCACGCACACACACACACACACACACACACACACACACACACACACACACACACATAATCACAGTCATTGGCATTCTTCACAACTCTTTTCATCCTGTGTTTATGTTGCGATTTGTATGTGTGCACCACTTCTTCTTAAATAAAAAATAAAATCCTACATATATAATTTGCTTTGCCTTTTCAGCCCCAGACGTTGTACGACAAGGTAAACTTTTCCCGACAGCTTGTGGGCCCCAACTCCTCATCGCCATATCAAGAGGTGCTGTAACCTGCGGACAACAAGTTCATGTCATTACGCTTATATATCATTACTGTTCACTTTATAAATGTGTTTGACTATTGTTAGCTCATTTGATATTTTTCATGGTCGTCATTGAACTTGTTCATGAACTGGATGCACAGGGGGGCAGTATAGAGGTGGGTGGTAGGGCCTCAATGACCACACAACGAAAGTCAAATCAAGGGGCCTAATGTTTTTTTATTTGTAGGCCCACAATTGCTTTTAATGGGACCCCTGTGTATGTCATGCAAAAAATCAACAACTGTACTGTCTCCTGTAAATAACTATATTTTTGTATTCTCATACACATAAATGTTTGTCCCTTGTTATACAGCAAATTCTTTTTTAATTAAATTGAATTAAAATGTATTAAATGTGTAAAATGTGTAAATTGCATTAAAATTTAAAAAGCTCTGTTGTATTGAAAAGCAACTCTATTTTATGCAACGAAGGTTGGGTTGGGACTGGGATATTAAACCCATTTCTTAGGCATGAGATTGTTGCCATGTTTGCCATTGTTTCTGGATTGTTTTTTTTTTTATGTCAATATTTGATGCTCTACATATGGACCAAATTTTGTCTGTTAAAATAAAGACATTTAATGTACGGAAACCACCGCAGGCTGTGTCTCTCCTGACCATTATTATGGCATTATTTTGCAGAGAATGAACTAGGCCTAATAATTACTCCAGTTTCATTTTGTGCACACAGAAATGCTGCTGGTGTCACTTGAAAGAAAGAAAGAAAGAAAGAAAGAAAGAAAGAAAGAAAGAAAGAAAGAAAGAAAGAACGTTTATTTCTTACCTCCTGATATCTTCTGTAATCTGCAATTAAATTACATTACATTAAACTCATTGCCAATGTCCAGCCTGATCTACAAAAATTCCGTGCTCCTGGACAGGGAATTGTTTTCCGTGACGGGCACACGGAAGTGCTTTCTATATTCCCACAGCACTGTGTTAACTCTGTCATTAGAAAATACATACCAAATGCTAATCCTAAACAAAATAATGCTACAGCAATTTAAGTTGTGCCTTGACCAAAACATTCCCTAACCATAACCTATCATTAAAGACATATTTTTGAGAAATACCTTTTCCAGCTGGTTGATAGGCTATCAAATTCATATAATGAATGAAAGAATACTAGCTGTGCCCAGACCAAAACAATCCCTAACCCTAACCTGTCAGTAAGAAAGGCTTTTTTGAGAAAAATCCTGAGAAAACACAAGACTGTGGAAACATAGAACTGTGGGAGTATAGAGAGAGCACTTCTGTGTGTCCATCACAGAAAATAATTCTGTGTACAGGAGCACGGAATTTTGGCAAAATCCGTGCTCCTGGACACGGATTTTGTGTCCTTAACATCCATGTCCAGGAGCACGGAATTTTTGGAGATCATGTTGCAGCGTCAGTGAATGTGAAAAGTTGAAAAGAATGTACATTTGACACAAAATTGCCACAACTGTAGTAAAGTCTGAGCTGCTATTTATCGTCTAGGGGCTTGGTGGCTCCAAACCACTGCCTGCCTAGCCTGGTGGTGGCAAGATACACCTCTGCAAATAGGCTACAGAGTGATGGAATCAGAAGAATCAGCACGAGAACAATACATACTGCACATTAGGCCTACGTCTGCATAAAATATACAGCATGTGCAACTTGTTTTGAATAATGTTCAAACTACAGTCACTGGGAGTGCGGATGTATGCCAATGTTGTTTCACAATGCACTGCAATAATGTTTTTTTTTCTACTTTTTTTTTTTTTTGCTTTGGTTTTTTTTTAACCTTCCCTTAATCAGGGAGCTAATCACAATTCTCAGCCTGATCTCTCAGAATTCCGTGGAATGAACACGGATCTTTGGGACATCGAATCTGTGTCAGTTTCACAATTTTTGCCAGAATACTGTGCCCCTGGTCAAGGAAGTGTTTTCTGTGATAGACTCATGGACTCGTACTATCTATATTCCCACAGCATGTTATCATTAGAAAATAGATAGGCCTACCAAATTCTAATGTACCGTGATCAAAACAGTCCCTAACCATAACCAGTAAAGACAATGTTTTGAGAAATACCATTTCCAGTTGGTTGATCTAGGCCAGGGTTTCCCAAACTGGGGTGTGTGCACCCCTGGGGGTGCGCAGCCTGCCATAAGGGGGTGCGCGAGGCGAGCTAAATAGAGCTAAATAGAGCCTTGGTGGATATGTGAGTTTTTACAGCATTAACCTCTTAAAGTTCGGGGTGGTCGGTACCGGGTTCAATGACTTTGAACTTGAACTTGATCTTCATTCCGCAACTGTTTAAAATCCAGGTGGTGTAATAAACCCAGGAACATTATATATCATTGGAAAGCTTAGAACCTCAGGAACACACCTAGCACTACTATACAGGGATTTGAACATATTGTATGTGCATTATTATCAATTTATTACACAATGTCACCTTTCAAATTTGACCCCCTCAAGCACCCCTCGCCTGATGTCTCCCTACCTTCCTAGGATGAGTGGACATCCAAACATGAACATATCCTTATCAGCATGGTCTCAAAATGTCTGTTACAATCCAAGGTTTATGAGAGTGTAGTCTTTTTTTACTTTATTTCAACCAAAAGTTGTACAACTCCAGTCAAACAAAACCACTTTATTGTGAAAAAAATGATCATGTTTTTTCCCCTCAGGAATTGTGCTGTTTTTGTCCACACTTCCATATTTTTCACATGATCAATTATATTCCACATGATCCCCAGACTCTGCTGATTACATGGGCAGCACTGGGGTGGCTCTGTGACATTCCTACCCTGAAAGACAAGCCTTAGAAGAGAAGTAGGCAGGTCCTGTTTTACACAGCTTCGTATTGGCTCATTTGCTTTGAATGACTGCAGCTCCCTCAAAGCAAGAGCTAGAAACTCCATTCAAAGACTGAGTGATAGCCCAGAGTCCAGGTTTTCAAATGAGTCATATAGCTCTTCTGTATTACACCCAGGGACAAAGGAATCTCAAATCTGCTCAACAATACCCCTTTCTTACCATGTTTTTACTGTACATAGTGTACAGTACCGTACAGTACTGTACAGCAACATCTCTGTAATACTACCCAAAAGGCATATCCAACCATGGCTGATTACTGTATAACACCTCCAGGAGTATGCTTTCATATGTGACTATGATAAGGCTTCTAGCTCAAAAGGTTCTTGTACAGTAAGACCTTATATGGGGGGTGCATTTTGACTAACTAAAAAAAATACAAAAAGACACTTGGTAAAACGCATGTGTATATCCACACATAATTGTCTTGGTAAAGGTCATATATAGATGTAGCAAGTTCTCCTTTGACAAACAGCTTCAGTAGACCTGTGATGAAGTCTTAAATATGTTTCCAATGCCAAATGTTAAGCTGCTGAAATGTAACAATTTCTAGGGGGTCTTCATGAACGCATTTCAGAAAAAAGATGTTCTAACCTCTGTAAGTCCTTGGCAGTACATCACAAAATCTTCCTGTCAATTCCTGTTGATTCTACAGAGTTTCTACTTTCAAATGGTACCAGCCACCCACTTCACGTGTCAAAGTATGCAGACACAGGAACCATTTAAGTAGACGTTGTGCAAAACTTTAAAAACACTCAAAAATAGCCCCGAAGCTTTTAATGAACATGAAGTAGTTTTTAATTGTATGGTGAATTGTATGCTGGAAGGGTCCATCTGAAGTGTAGTTTAACTCCTAGACAATTGGAAAAGATGATTCCCCAATACAACTGTGCACAATGTGCAGTGAATCATAGTTGCGTGGCCATCAGCACACCAAAATATTTGCTTAGGGGCTGCGCGAACCACATTGAAATGTACAAGGGAGTGTGCAGGGGAAAATGTTTGGAAACCGCTGATCTAGGCTATCAAGTTCATGTAATAAACGTAAATAAATGTAATAAAATAATTGCTGTGCCCAGACCAAAACAATCCCTAACCCTAACCTGTCAGTAAGAAATGTTTTTTGAGAAAAAAAATCTTTAAAATTAGAAAAATCCTGAGAAAGCACTTGACTGTGGAAACATAACGCTGTGGGAATTTAGAGAAAGCACTTCCATGAGTCCATTACGGAAAACATTTCAGTGACCAGGGTCACGAAATGTTGGCAAAATCTGTGAAACTGACACTGAGGGCCTCTGCACACTGATTCTGTCAAAGTTCAGAGCACTGCTCTGCCAACGTCCGATTCCATCCAATTGATTCGGTTCTTTGAGGGACCATAACGTTTTTATTACAGAATTCTAATCCAGACAGTGATCTAGGTCATCACAGAAGACAAATCAGTTCTATGTTAGAGAGATCCTGAGCCCAGGACTGCTGACAGCTTTGACGGGGCCCAGGGATAAGGGATCTACAAGTCCCCTCCACACAATACAATGTAATAGGGAACCAATTCTGGGGCCCTCTATGTCCCTGTGACTGGGATAATGGACCCCTTTGCTCCCACCATGGCTTCCCTGTCTGAGCACATTCTGAAATTTTTATCGCAATCCTCAATGATCAGCAAAGAGTTGTGTACTTGTGTTGTGGGAGCACATTAAGCTTGGAGCAAAGGGTAACATGAACTTCACTTTGCTCTCTACTTCATCTTTCTCTATAGTGTAGGCTACATGTAGGCTAATTCTTCAACTCATTATCATGTCACAGCACTCCTGGAGGCTAGGCAGATACATCTCATAAAGGTAAACACCTTCCTTGACAGAAGTGCTGAGTAGGACAGTATGAACTGTTGTAAATAACTATGTATTAACACAAGGGATATTATGAGACGTGTGAAAAATGTAAATGAATAGAGCTAAAATATTTAATAAACATAAGATCATACCTGTATACTAGAAAAATAAGTCCAGGCCCCAAACTCAGCAAACATGCAGTTAGGTAGTGATGATGACGGTCTTTTACTACAGTGAAAAAAAGTCTCCATTAGACACCAATGAAGAAGTCAATCTAACATTTACATAGAAAATTGCATCATAACATGGTGGCAAATTTACATTGAAGTGCAAAGAAACCCCGCACACTGTCCATTCCACCAACAAACTTCAATACAACGTTTCGGTCATCCGACCTCAAGAAGGTCGGATGACCGAAACGTTGTATTAAAGTTTGTTGGTGGAATGGACAGTGTGCGGGATTTCTTTTCACTTCACTGACAACCCGGCTGGGATAACATCCTACGCACCTGCCCAACTACAGAGGTGTGCAAAAGCGTCTTTATTGGGCAAATTTACATTGACTTTTCTCTTTTCAACACTTTCAAATTCTTTCAGATATACCAAATGCACCGAGCACATGAATTTAATATTTTTAACCGTTTTTACAATTCAGCACAGGACAACTGAAGATAGGCTACTTACATTGACATGTTCCCTCTGTTATGTTTTTTTCATGACGTAAGCCATCGCTGAGAAAACAGGTAAAGTTTCCTGTGCTGTATTCTTGTACCTCTGCATACAGGACTGAATCGTTGCCATCCAATCGTTGATAGTATTTGGTTGTAGAGTTCGTTGACTGCCATGAGATGCTAAGACCAGCCCGCTGTGGGTCGCACCTCACCTCAGCCCTGCAATGCCCATCGTGTACCGTGGCCACCTTGATGGTTAAATGTGGCACAGGTAGTTGTTCTGTTTCAAACGGCAGGAGACAAGGGGAAACTTTATCATCATCATCATCATCATCATCATCATCAATACAGTATATAGGCCTAGCCACTACTGTATATCACACCTTATTGTATAGTGTATCATATTTTTTTTCTAATTAATGGGCAACAAAGTGTGGTCCTCACAATTAGCATTCTTTACTATAATAATGAGAGTGTCTTCCAAATAATAGGTATGTGTGTGTGTGTGTGTGTGTGTGTGTGTGTGTGTGTGTGTGTGTGTGTGTGTGTGTGTGTGTGTGTGTGTGTGTGTGTGTGTGTGTCCGATATCACCCAGTGCAGTGTGCTGTAACCAGCAACCTCACAACAACCCTCCGCCATGGGAGCACTGTGCGAAACTAGTGAGGCTAAAGGGCTCTGCATACTTAACGTGCGCACTTTGGCGCATTTGGCGCGAGAACCATTCAAATGTGGCAGACCATTCATAGTCAAAAGCGCCATTTACAGGCTTTTGCTTGCATTTTCGGAAGTGTGCCCTCTGCTGTTCATGAGAGAAACGGCAGCATCTGTTGCAACTCGCAGCGTGAGTTCTACAGATGTATAAAATAGAAAGCCAAACACGGCTGCTATAGGGCTACTGAACGTCTGACTTATGACTTACCACAATGAAACATCAAGATTTTTGTTTTAGCCTACATTGCCAGATCATTCCAAGACCATGTGAGAGCATTGCTCTGGCTGCAAAGTGTATAAATAGATTGCCAAACACAACGTGCTTCTGAACAAAGTAAACAATTGTTTCACTGAACAACATTTAAGGGAGAAGATAAAATAACTCTCTAGGACATTTTATTATCCTCAAAATGATGCAGGGTCCATTCTGTAGTAGCCTACAGTAGCTGTAGCCTCTCTTCGCAACTCCTGCTTTGTCTGCCTAGCTGCATGGTCGCTGGTGGCGCACTGCAAGTTACAAAAAATGTGGGGTGCACGAGCTCGCGCCGCGGTAGCTTGCGGAGGGGCGTGTGACGTCATTTTGAGCGCACGCCATTGTTGCGAGGGAGGTATGAATGAGGTTAGCGCAGTATAAGTATGAATCCGCTTTAACAGCCCAGGTAAGTCTTTATTGCATTTGTATGAGGCTCAGGAGGGAAGTTTAAAGGTGCACTGGCTGTGGCCAGAGTAGGTATTGCAACTACGCTGCTCATTAATATTTACAAAGTAAAAATCTCTTTTTACCAACCTGCTCCCTGGTTTACATCTGAGCTCCGCCTCATGAAGCAAGCCGGGCGTCAGCTAGAGCGACGGCACAAAAAAACTGGCCTCACTGTCCACCTGGAGGCCTATAGGGACCACGTAAGGAGCTACAAGCAGGCCCTCTCTACAGACAACACGCAATATTTCTCCACTCTAACAACCAACATAACCATCCCAGAATGCTCTTCTCCACAATTAACCGCCTTCTCCGCCCTCCTCAAACACCCAACCATCGGATGCTGCTGAGTTGTGCTCCAGCTATCAAAACTTTTTCATATGTAAAGTCGACACCATTTACCAGCAGCTCCTAGCTTCACCCCAGCACCACGAGGACGAGCCACCTGGCACCCACCAGCCATGGCAGGACATTCCCACCCCCACTGCCTGCCCACCGCAGCACCGCCTCTCCTGCTTTGCCTCTCTGGGCCATAACGAGGTCACTGACCTGGTGTCAAAAGTCGTCCTCTTGCCAGTTGGACCCTATGCTCACCACCATGGTTAAAGCCTGTCTTCCTGCTCTCTGCCACAACATGACAACAATCATAAACACTTCTCTGGAATCTGGTGTTGTGCCTGCCAGCTTCCAAAATGCTGCTGTGATCCCCACCCTGAAAAAAACTGGTCTGGACCTTGACGACCCCAACAACTACCGTCCGATCCCCAAACTTCCTTTCCTCAGTAAAATCTTGGAAAGGGCAGTGGTGTCCCAACTCCAGCAGCATATGTCCCACCATGAGCTCTTTGAACCCCTGCAATCTGGTTTCAGAGCCCACCATAGCACAGAGGCTGCTCTTGTCAAAATCACCAAGGACCTCCTCACTGCTGCTGACAAAGGCCACATTACCATCCTCATCCTCCTGGACCTCTCAGCAGCATTTGACACTGTCTCTCATTCCATCCTTCTTAAACGGCTCTCAGAGTTCACTGGATTAACTTGCACAGCACTTAACTGATTTCATTCATATCTATCCAACCACCAATAATATGTCACTCTCAAAGACTCCCGCTCCACCACAGTTACCATCAGCCACGGCGTTCCGCAAGGTTCGATGCTTGGCCCCCTTCTCTTCACCATCTACATGCTCTCCCTTGGTCGTATCATCCGCTCCCGTGGTCTCAGTTTCCACTGCTACGCCGACGACACACAGTTATACATCAGCACCAAACCCTCTCCTCTGCCCCCCCACCCCCCACCCCTCTCGTCCACTGCCTGCAAGACATCAAAACCTGGATGACACACAATCTCCTCAAACCAAACAGCAATAAAACTGAGCTCTTGGTGGTGGCACCAGCAATGCTGGGGAAGGAAGGTTGGAGATCTCCATCTGGACATCGATGGATGCACCATCACCCCATCCCCTGAATTACATAACCTGGGTGTCATCTTGGATTCATCACTTTCACTTCACTCCCACATCAAATCTATCATCTCCGAAACATCTCCAGACTCAAGCCGTCACTCTCTAAGACAGTTACGGAGACACTCACTCACTCCTTCATCTACTCCCGTCTGGACTACTGCAATGCCATCCTGCTTGGTCTACCCAACAACCCTAGACAGACTGCAATATGTCCAGAACTCTGCTGCCAGGATCATGACAGGCACTAGACCCTGGCAGCACATCACCCCCATACTAAAGCAGCTTCACTGGCTCCCCATCAAGTCACGCATTACCTACGAAGTCCTCCTCCTAACCTTCAAGTGACCCCTCAAGATCCCTGCGGTCCTCTTCCAAGGGCCAGCTGATCGTCCCTCGTACCAGGCTCAAGGCCACCAGTGACAGAGCCTTCTATGTTGCTGCTCCTATTCTTTGGAACAATCTGCCCGACCACATCCAGAATGCCCCTTCACTGGCCCTGTTTAAGCAACACCTTAAGACACATCTCTTCCTGGAGGCTTATGGCTGCTAGTTCCACAAGCACTTTCACTTACATGCATTCACACACACGCTCACACACTGACGCGCACACACACTCACACTTTCCTACACGACACTCTGTGAAGCGACCTTGGGTGTTTTGAAAGGCGCTATATAAAACGAAAGTATTATTATTATTATTATTATTATATTAATAAACTAATATTTACTAGTATGACCAAAGTATAGAATGTTTTGCAGCTGAAGCCTATTTCTGGAAATTCAAAATGGTGGACAATTGTGAAGATCCTCCTTAATTTTCATGCATGAAAAGTGCAATTTTCCCAGTCATAATGCATACTTGGAATTAGATGGGGGTGGTAAGTATTCATGAACAAAGTAACATTAATTAATGGGCAGCATGAATTCTGGAAAGAATCAGCAAAACATATTACACAGTGTACCTTTACTAACTTTCGACTACCGAACTCTTCTAGATGGCATCCCTTACACTCACACCCTAAACCTCACTCCCATCCGGGTCACTGCACCAGTGTAGCTAAGGTCAACCTGCAGTAGTTCGCCACTCGGGGCTCAAACCCGCTGCCTCACTATCTGTATAATGCCCCGTGTACATCAAGCGCTACCAACGCGACCCAGGTAGCTGGGGTGGTTGAAGAAGTTTCGCCATGAATTAGTTTTATTCGCTCTGGACGCTGCACTGACATGTTTGATTCAGCTAATCACATAACGGCTCTGTCTTGACAGCCTGGGACATTCCTCGATATGAACGTTCCAATTGGTTTTCGCCGAACCGCGTCATAGCGAATTCGCTTAAGATTAGCTTGAGTTTAATCGTCAAAATTCGCCCAGGTCGCCCAAGAAGCTTCGCTTCTGCTGAATTCGCTCTGGTAGCTTTATTCGCCTTCCCTCCATAGAGAAACAATGACTTCCACCGCGCAGGTTGCTTAGTTCGCCTTCGATGTACACTGGGCATAAGGCTTCAGGAGGGAGGTTTACTAACGTTCTACCGTCAATCTCTGCGAGTTGGCATCCATTACATCTGTGCGTTGGCGTGTTAGTGTTTTTGTGTGCAGGAATTGCAGTGCCCCCAGTTTGTGTGTTGTGGTGCCCTGGCCCCTAACTGGCTGTAAATGGTTGGGCACTGTGCCTCTAATCCGGCCCTGTGTGTGTGTGTGTGTGTGTGTGTGTGTGTGTGTGTGTGTGTGTGTGTGTGTGTGTGTGTGTGTGTGTGTGTGGTGACAGGGGTGTAAAGTGACTTGAAATCACACTGACACACATGTCTATCTCACCTCGAACTTCAAGGTTGACCTCGTGGTTTTCCTGTCCGTCGCCTGCCATCAGGAGAACCGAATATAGCCTGGAGTCGTCTCCTCTCAGGCCGCTCATGTGAAGGTCTCCGGTGGTGGTGTCGAGGGTCAGTCGGCCCCTGTACCTCTCGAAGTGGTTGGTATTCCGTTCGCCGCTTCTGAGGGTGGCTATGAACGTTATGTTGTTGAATATGGACCACTGGATGCGGCTGAGGTTCCAGGACGAGTTCCTGCCCGATGGTAAAGTCACCGACTCTCCCTCGTATGCGATGATGTGGACTGGCTCTAAAGAAAAGGAAACGAAACAAAAACATTTTAGAAACTGCTACAAAGTCCAGTGTCCGGGGTTTAACCCCCAATATTATGCCTAACTTTGGGGAACTTCTCTCTTGCTACT
>NC_085877.1:22793947-22874149 GCF_034702125.1 Engraulis encrasicolus | reverse complement strand
GAGTATGGAATTAACTTTTTTAGTAGTTTACTTCCAGAATGCATGTTGCCCATTCACAAACGTATTTGTGTAGGCCTATTGAGTATTTTCCTGTATTCATTATGACTGGGAAATTTACACTTTTCATACACAAAAAGGTAAATATTGTGTCCAACATTTTGAATTTCCAGTAAGCAACACCTTTAGTTGCAAAACTTACCAGTAATTATATAGTAAGCTACTTATTTATGAATTTATTCATTACTTATGTTTGTTCATGAAAAGAAAAAATGGGGACAGCATATTTCCAATGCCTGGTCAGAATCCTACATTTCAACCAATTTCAACATAGTTGTATTGATTACTACCTGGGACTTGTCAATATACCAGACGCAATTTTCTTGTTCTGCCCTTACCGAGATCAGATGTTGTCCATCTAATGTGGTTATGGAGTTGCTTTCATATTGTTTGAAACGTCTTAACATACTCCAAACATCATCCCAAATGTTACTGCTGTGTTGTACTGGGTTGTATAACATACACACACATGAATGTGGATTTTTCTTTTTATTCCACCTCACCCATGCACATACTTGCTCTCCGTCACACGCATGACATACTCACACACAGCATGGTGCCACTCATAACCTTATAAAGCTATTGGGTTGAAGCTGGGCACTGCTTTACATTGCTATGGACAGAAAGGGCTTACCTGAGTGACACCGGAGAGTTCCAAACAGATGAAAAATTGCCACCAAAAACATCACCATGCTGTCGTTCTAAGTGTACTTCTTCATAGAAAATGGCTTCGACAGTGAAGTGAAGAAAAGGGAACCTGACTTCCGACCATTTGTTCTGACATCATACGCATCACAGTAGTCACAATAGTCAACTGACTATATATCGACTCTTTATTTTAGTTTATTACACTGTATTTAACCGTATTACACTGCACTCTTGATTAAGAGGTGCCAGACATAAACAAAAACTGTGACAAATGAAATAAAAATGTCTGCACACTTGAATCCTCATTGTGTTCTTTTAATTTGCCAAGCTGACCCCTTCTGCCTCTGCAGCTGTCTCTCTCTCTCTGTCTCTTTGTTTCCCACCCTCTCTCTCTCTCTCTCTCTCTCTCTCTCTCTCTCTCTCTCTCTCTCTCTCTCTCTCTCTCTCTCTCTCTTTTCAGTTAGCACAGATGTATCTGGTGACACACTTGTTCCAAGAGGAAACACACAGCAGGCTTTTCCCTCAGATAGTGTGTGTGTGTGTGTGTGTGTGTGTGTGTGTGTGTGTGTGTGTGTGTGTGTGTGTGTGTGTATGTGTGTAAGTTTAATTAAAAAAATAAATAAATCCGAAAGCCCAGTTCACAGAAGACAGACAAGAGGATAAAAAAAATATTCTAACTTATTTTACTAATAGCTAAAAGCAGCACTTATTGCAAGAGAGTCTCGATGACGCCCTGGTGGTCCTTGTCCCTTGATGACAGCTCCCAGTGACCATAGCCAATGTCCAAAACCCAAATCCTGTTCGGGAGTCCAAGTTCAGGTGCTCTGTTGGCCGAAGGGGGTCTGGGGAGACGCCCATTGCTCCATCCGGATCCAGAACACCTTTTCAGCAAATGAACATCATCCAAAAAACAACACAACACAACAAAACAACTCATCCAGCACACAGACTGTTCTCCCTACTACCATCAGGGAAGCGCTAGCCCAGCATGCGTTGCCGCACAAGCAGACTGAGTAATTGCTTAACCCTTGTGTTGTGTTCATAAGCTGCATACACCTGTGGTGTTCGGGTCATTTTTGACCCGTGATAACAAAACTCAGCCATAAAATACCTAAAAACACTAGCTCTCATCAAATATTGTTTTTCATCTCATAAGTAACTAGGTATGTATTCATATCCATGGAAATGCTACTTTATTTATTGATCTTTTTGACTTTACATGTCTTTTATCTTAGATTATGCAAATCGTTGTTGATGACCAAAACTATCAAAACCTGCATAAATTCACTATTAATACGTCCTAAAGTGATACAATTAGTGATTATGTTGTCCATGTATTACAGCTGACATGAGAGTACAACAACCCCCAAATTTATTTTATTAGTTTTTCTATAATATTGAAAAATATCATCAATAGTGACATTTGTGGTGTTCGGGTCCAAACCAACCCAAAGAGATTTATAGCAGGATAAAGACCAAATGTCAACTAAATTCGTTTTTCAGTACATAAAATCAATGTTTAAATATGTTGACTTGGTGTTTTTCAATATCTATATGATTTTAGTGTGGTAAATATACAAAATAACAATTCTGTCAGAGTCACAGTTATTTCGCCAATCTAATGCAAAGATATAGGAAATGAACACCTCAATGAACATGAAAAAAGTCACACTATTCATCTGAATCCACTATGCTATGAGCATGGACCATTATCTCATTACCACATCAACTTTATGGAAAGTATAGTCAAGTCAAGTCAAGTAGGTTTTATTGTCAATTTCTTTACATGCACTGGTCATACAAAGAATTTGAAATTACATTTCTTGCTTTCCCATACAGACATAGACTAATCTAGGTAAGGACATAGACAGTATAGACATAGACAGTACTTATACATGGACTTAAGACAGTATGGACATAGACAGTGCTCATACAGACATTTAAAGTGCAAGACTGGACAACAGAAGACTTGTAGAGGACATACATTAAGAGGTATTGTTGTGCTTTTCCTAAAAAAGTCCTTTATAGCGTTCTGACATGGTAATAGTAGCATTTTGAAGAAAAATAAATATTAAAAAGGTCTGTCAAGTACACCAGCAGCAGTGTGTGTGTGTGTGTGTGTGTGTGTGTGTGTGTGTGTGTGTGTGTGTGTGTGTGTGTGTGTGTGTGTGTGTGTGTGTGTGTGTGTGTGTGTTGAGTGTGTGTGTGTGTGTGTTGTGTGTGTGTGTGTGTGTATGTGTTTAGTGCAGGTAGAAGGTGCGGTGTGCGTCTGTGTGTGTGTTTGTGTGTCTGTGTGTGTGTGTGTGTGTGTGTGTGTGTGTGTGTGTGTGTGTGTGTGTGTGTGTGTGTGTGTGTGTGTGTGTGTGTGTGTGTGTGTTCGTGTGTGTGTGTCTGTGTGTGTGTGTGTGTGTGTGTCAGTGTGTGTCAGTGTGTGTATGTTTGGGTTTAGTGCAGAAAGTGCAGTGTGCGTGTGTGTGTGTGTGTGTGTGTGTGTGTGGTGTGTGTGTGTGTGTGTGTGTGTGTGTGTGTGTGTGTGTGTGTGTGTGTGTGTGTGTGTGTGTGTGTGTGTGTGTGTGTGCGTGTGTGTGTGCGTGTGTGTGCATGTTTTGAGTTAGTGCAGGTTGAAAGTTCAGTCACAAGTATAGTAGTGCAGGTGGAATGTTCAGTCGCAGATATGGTGGTGGGGGATGGGGGGGGGGTGTCAGTGGCCTTGCTGGCTAGAGGCTGACAGTGGAGGGAGAGTGGGTTGAGTGTTCAGCATCTTGATCGCTTGGTGCATTGTGCTGCTTGCAAGCCTGGTGGTACGGGAACGGAGGCGCCTGTACCTCTTTCCAGAGGGCAGGAGGCTGAACAGTTTGTGTGCAGGGTGGCTTGTGTCTTTGATGATCATCAGTGCTTTCCGGGTGAGGCGTGTGGTGTAAATGTCCTACAGGGAGGGGAGTGGTACTCCAATGATCTTCTTCGCTGTGTTCACAACACGCTGGAGTGTCTTCCTGTTTTTCTCCGTGCAGCTTCCTCCCCACACTGTGATGCAGTTGGACACGACGCTCTCTATGGTTCCTCTGTAGAATGTTGTCATGAGATGGAGGGTGTAGCACTGGCCTTCTTTAGTTTGCGCAGGAAGTAGAGACGCTGATGGGCCTTCTTCGCCAGTGATGTAGTGTTGGTGGTCCAAGAGAGGTCGTCGCTGATGTGCACTCCAAGGAACTTGGTGCTGCTCACTCTCTCCACAGCATCGCCGCCGTCGATGGTCAGTGGTGGCAGTTGTTTTTGGACCCTTTGGAAGTTGACAACAATCTCCTTGGTCTTGTTGACATTCAGCAGGAGGTTGTTGTCTTTGCACCATCTGGCCAGCAGGCCTACTTCTTCTCTGTAGTGAGTCTCATCGCCCTTGGTGATGAGGCCCACCAGTGTTGTATCATCCGCAAACTTCACTAGATGGTTAGTGCTGTGGGTCGTTGTGCAGTCGTGTGTCAGCAGCGTGAACAGCAGGGGGCTGAGAACACAACCTTGCGGAGCTCCCGTGCTCAGGGTCAGGGTGCTTGAGGTGTTGTTCCCTACCCGTACTGCTTGTGGTCTTTGCATCAGGAAGTCCAGCAGCCAGTTGCAGAGGGAGGTGCTGAAACCTAGTTTGTCCAGTTTTCTGATGAGTTGTTGTGGTATTATGGTATTGAATGCTGAACTGAAGTCAATGAACAGCATTCTCACATATGAGTCTTTATTGTCCAAGTGGGTGAGGGCTGGATGGAGGGCAGAGCAAATTGCATCCTCCGTTGCATACTCACTACAGAGAAGAAGTAGACCTGCTGGCCAGATGGTACAAAGACAACAACCTCCTGCTGAATGTCAACAAGACCAAGGAGATTGTTGTCAACTTCCAAAGGGTCCAAAAACAACTGCCACCACTGACCATCGACGGCGATGCTGTGGAGAGAGTGAGCAGCACCAAGTTCCTTGGAGTGCACATCAGCGACGACCTCTCTTGGACCACCAACACTACATCACTGGCGAAGAAGGCCCATCAGCGTCTCTACTTCCTGCGCAAACTAAAG
Source organism: Engraulis encrasicolus (assembly GCF_034702125.1). Taxonomy (NCBI): domain Eukaryota; kingdom Metazoa; phylum Chordata; class Actinopteri; order Clupeiformes; family Engraulidae; genus Engraulis; species Engraulis encrasicolus. The sequence goes on along the minus strand of NC_085877.1, from coordinate 22,869,392 downwards.
AAGGCAAGTGCTACACCCTCCATCATGACAACATTCTACAGAGGAACCATAGAGAGCGTCGTGTCCAACTGCATCACAGTGTGGGGAGGAAGCTGCACGGAGAAAAACAGGAAGACACTCCAGCGTGTTGTGAACACAGCGAAGAAGATCATTGGAGTACCACTCCCCTCCCTGCAGGACATTTACACCACACGCCTCACCCGGAAAGCACTGATGATCATCAAAGACACAAGCCACCCTGCACACAAACTGTTCAGCCTCCTGCCCTCTGGAAAGAGGTACAGGCGCCTCCGTTCCCGTACCACCCGGCTGGCGAGCAGCACAATGCACCAAGCGATCAAGATGCTGAACACTCAACCCACTCTCCCTCCACTGTCAGCCTCTAGCCAGCAAGGCCACTGACAAACCCCCCCCCACTGTCAGCCTCTAGCCAGCAAGGCCACTGACAACCCCACCCTCCCCCCCCCCCCATCCCCAACCACCATATCTGCGACTGAACATTCCACCTGCACTACTATACTTGTGACTGAACTTTCAACCTGCACTAACTCAAAACATGCACACACACACACACACACACACACACACACACACACACACACACACACACACACACACACACACACACACACCACACACACACACACACACACACAAGCACACTGCACTTTCTGCACTAAACCCAACATACACACACTGACACACACACACACACACACACACACACACCACACACACACACACACACACACACACACACACACACCACACACACACACACACACACAGACACACGAACACACACACAAGACGCACACCGCACCTTCTACCTGCACTAAACACATACACACACACACACACACACACACACACACACACACACACACACACACACACACACACACACACACACACACACACACACACACACACACACACACACACACTGCTGCTGGTGTACTTGACAGACCTTTTTATATTTATTTTCTTCAAAATGCTACTATTACCATGTCAGAACGCTATAAAGGACTCTTTTTTAGGAAAAGCACAAAAACACAACAAATACCTCTTAATGTATGTCCTCTACAAGTCTTCTGTTGTCCAGTCTTGCACTTTAAAATGTCTGTATGAGCACTGTCTATGTCCATACTGTCTTAAGTCCATGTATAAGTACTGTCTATGTCTATACTGTCTATGTCCTTACCTTAATTAGTCTATGTCTGTATGGGAAAGCAAGAAATGTAATTTCAAATTCTTTGTATGACCAGTGCATGTAAAGAAATTGACAATAAAACCTACTTGACACACACACACACACACACACACACACACACACACACACACACACACACACACACACACACACACACACACACACACACACGCACACACGCACACAAAACACATACAAACTCACACACACACACATACTGCTGCTGGTGTATTTAATAAACCTTTTTTAATTATTTATTTTCTTCAAATGCTACTATTACTATGTCAAAACGCTATAAAGGACTTTTAGAAAAAGCACAACAAAATACCTCCTCTTAATGTATGTTCTCTACAAGTCTTCTGTTGTCCAGTCTTGCACTTTAAATGTCTGTATGAGCAATGTCTACGTCCATGTATGAGTACTGTCTATGTCTATACTGTCTATGTCCTTACCTAGATTAGTCTATGTCTGCATGAGAGAGCAAGAAACGCAATTTCGAATTCTTTGTATGACCAGTGCATGTAAAGAAATTGACAATAAACTTGACTTGACTTGACTTGACTTGTCTAGGGTGGGGGGTAGGGTGGACCAGTTAAGACCAGTTCTACATGTTTGGGTGCCATTATGAGTTTTTGATACGTTTTTTGGACAAAATAATGTGCAAAACATTATTTTGCAAACAAATGTGCAAAAAATCTCATTACATAATGCAGAAATGGATTCCCTGACCATGAAAACATATGAGTAGACACCCGAAATACATCTGTACTCCTTTCACAACAAGAGATATGACGTATTGTATGGGACTGTCCGGCGGCCATATTGGATTTGTAATATGAAAAAGCTGGCAAAAAAATGTTTTAGGCAAGAAATATATTTTCCTCACCCTGAATCACCAAACTGAAGAAAAAGGTCAACCAACAGCTTTTCAGAAATGCATACAACAACCAAAAAGCTATGACCGGGTCAGTTTTGACCCGAACACCACAGATGTAACTTTTTTTTTTTGGACCTTTAAAATTTACTAAAATGATAAAACATATTTTTTTTGTGTTGAAATGATTGTGACTGAGGATTAGATGAACCCTCATTCCAAGATAATAAAGGAAAGTTTTTTTCACACTAAAACTTGAAAACGGGTCAAAAATGACCCGAACACAACATAAGGGTTACATTCCACAAGCCACCAGACTCATCAACACACTGAAGAAAACCACAAGAATATTCCAAGGTCACTGGAGGACATTCCATAAACATTTCTTTCACCTTGCCACTGGCACTTTACTCTTGCACCTTGTATACAGCATCAGCACCACTTCACTTTACCTATATGACCACTGATTGTATTTCTGCTGCTGCTGCTGCTGCTGCTGGTATGTGTGTGTGTGCGTGTGTGTGTCTGTGTGTGTCTGTGTGTATGTGTGTGTGTGAGAGAGAGAGAGAGAGAGAGAGAGAGAGAGAGAGAGAGAGAGAGAGAGAGAGAGAGAGAGAGAGAGAGAGAGAGAGAGAGAGAGAGAGAGAGAGAGAGAGAATGGTCGGTGTGTGGGAGTTGTAGGCTATAGTTTTTGAAGCCATACAATCAATCAGACCACTCCTCCTAGGTATATCATCGCCTTAAATATGCCCAAATGCTTACATTTTAGTGCCGATTTGAATTTCACGAGATTGCCAACTTGGCCAGACTGAGTCAGCTGCTGACAAGAAGTGTAGCATCACAGAAAGGATGGCTGGACCCAGGCTAGCAGAGAAAGGCATCTGAAGAAAGAAAACCTCTCATAACATTTCAAAAGAAAAAAATTGTACCCCACACTTGGTTGAGTTTCTTCATTTATTATGAACAACATGCGCCACACACAGGGACGAAACACGTTAGCTCTGAATAAATGGATGACACACTTTTCTCTTTTGAATTTTTAAACAGTCCTGTGTTTACCAGCACCCAGAAGCTGTGGATGGATCCTTAAACATTTGGTCACATAATAATAATATATTTAAACTATCTGTGAGCACAGAATGCACTGATGCAAACATCTGCTCTCGCTCTCTCTCTCTCTGAAAATAATAATAATGCATGAACAGTATGTACTGTATGTATCTCAGTGGTATAACAGCTTTCTGAAACCAGAACTTTCCCGGAACACGACCACATTCATTGCTGATGTCCATTTCTTTAAGTGGCCAAATGGTGCCAGAGAGTGCTCTGTTTTAATGCCCTGGAATATGATACACATGAAACGCACATCTTTGTGCGTGCGTGCGTGCGTGCGTGCGTGCGTGCGTGCGTGCGTGCGTGCGTGCGTGTGAGAGAGAGAGAGAGTGAGAGAGGGGGGGAGAGGGGGAAACTTAATGTCAGTGATATGCATGTGTGTGTGTGTGCGTGTGCGTGTGCGTGAGTGCGAGTGTATGTGTGTGTGTGTGTGTGTGTGTGTGTGTGTGTGTGTGTGTGTGTGTGTGTGTGTGTGTGTGTGTGTGTGTGTGTGTGTTATGCTTATGCCTGTGTGGGCTAAAATATGTAGGTGACAAAAAAAGAGAAGTTGACCGTGTGTACAACAGACTGGTAGTCATATTGCTAGCATGTGACTTCAAAAACACAGAACAGTGAATAGGGGACGGGTGACGTTCTTTTGTCATTTGTTGACAGTTAAGAGCGTCTAGGAATTGTCTCTCTTTCACTTGGAATTTGATGTAGGCCTACTTTTCTCACTTCTGTTAAATTCATTAAGAAAGAAAAAGGACTACAAAACTCCAAAACGAACAAGAAAACAGGGCAGGTGGAGTTATGTTGTTGTCATAATTTTCAGCTAAGTGGACTTGGAAAATATTCACCTTTCACTTGCAATTTGATGGACTTGTACCACTTCTGTTAAATGAATCAATTAACCTCCAGTTATTCAGTAATGCATTTGCTGTCAGAATGGCAATAACCAAGACTTGTATTACTTTGTGAAATGTCATAGTAGTGTAGAATAATGGCAACAAGGTAATTTCACTGTCCAGGCATTACAGCGTTGCACTGGTGGGAGGCAATGAAACAATAGATGTTGAAATTCTATGAGCGGAACAGCATAACAAACAGCCATTTTAGAAGAATCAGGTCAACAGACGCAGTGAGAACAGGTCAGGCTTTGATGTGTGAAGGAGTACGTGCTAAAAGTCATAGACCAAAAATAACATACGCACGCACCCACGCACACTCACACACACAAAAACACACGCACACAGACACTCACACACATACGCATGCGTACTCTCTCTATCACACACACACACACACACACACACACACACACACACACACACACACACACACACACACACACACACACACACACACACACACACACACACACACACACACACACACACACACACACACACAACCACAACCACACGCATACACTCATAAGGACAGATAGATGTATGAAATGGTTAGGCACTCTCACACATGTGCATGTGTCAAAGCACGACGTGCACGTGCCACGACTTCACATCAAAGAAATTCATGCATCCTGACCCAAATGTGCTCTCTCTCTCTCTCTCTCTCTCTCTCTCTCTCTCTCTCCCTCCCTCCCTCTCTCTCTCTCTCTCTCTCTCTCTCTCTCTCTCTCTCTCTCTCTCTCACTCACACACACACACACACACACACACACACACACACACACACACACACACACACACACACACACACACACACACACACACACACACACACACACAGTCATAAGGACAGATAGATGCATGCAAAGGTTAGGCACTCTCACACACGTGCATGTCAAAGCACGGCGTGCCAAAACCCTTGTTTTATTTCACATCAAGAATTCCATGCATGCTCGCCCAAATGTGCTCTCTGTCTCTCACACACAATAGTTGGTATAACATGTAGATTCATATTAAATATTTATTATTGAATAAATTATTAAATTTCAGCTTAATACCACTAAAATAATCAAATCCATACCTTATTCTGTATATTGTCATCCTTTAAATGACAAATAAAGAGTTGGAGGTGAAAACGGACGCAATAAAACATGAAAAAAGCCATTTATTTGCCGTTTTTTGACCAAAAGTGCAGGTTAAATGTGGTCAAATGTCCAAAACCACTCAATTGTATTCACTGGATCAGTGTTGTATGGACAAATGTGTTAATTTGTCTCTGTATGTAATTTAATTCAGAAGTTATGGCCCCTTCTGCAACCTATTTCCGGGTTCCAGCCAAGGACATTAAAGGGTTAAAAATGGTAAACTTTGGGTTGTTATTTCAGCTTAATACCAATAGAATAATCAAACCCAGACTATATACCATATAATGTCATACTATAAAAGAGAAATGAAGAGCAAGTGGTGATAACGGACACAACTTGGAAATATGATTAAAAAACTGAATATTTCTACACATTTAAGGCAATGTTTTGCGGTTTTTGACCAAAAACGGGGTTTAAATGTGGTCAAATGTCCAAAAATACCCCTCAATTGAATTCACTGGGTCAGTAATGTATGTAAAAATGTGTTCATTTGTCTCTGTAGTTTACTTCAGAAGTTATGACCCATTATGCATCCTTTCCCCCCAATCTGCCGTGTTACAATTTTTACATAGGCCTTCTGTGCACCCCAACTTTGACAGGGTGTCACGGAAATTCCCATTGGATTTGGCCGGGGATAAATTGTGTGGTGTGTCCAGACACCTGTAAGAACACATGGTAAAAAAAATCTATTGGTAAGAAATTAGTTCACAGATTTCCCAAAATATCCATATATTTCTCTAACTAGATGAGAAATGGACATTTGGAAAGGCAAAATACAGTCTCATCGTGATGACTACACATGAACTAAGATAAACCTTAGCAAGAGTATATTTTCACAGGACATCTCGGAGAGGAATGGGGGACTGGGTGGTGGAGACGTCCATGCATCAGCACTGTAGCTCCTTAAAGCATGACATTCCACCAGTCACTGAACACATTGGTCATTGCCATTCTAGTAACAGCTATTTTATAATGCGAGTTCAACAGTGGAAGAGGAGAGACAGCCACGATGGCAGGAGTTGAAAAGAAGAGGACAGTGGATGTGTATTTTGTTCAATGATGTTGTCTGCCTTTGTCCCTACAGATACTCTCCCTACTTGGCAGGGTGATCACAAGTAGCATGCCCGATAGGCTACTGTCTTCCTGAACTCCTATTTCTGTGCCTCAGTGGCATTGCCAAACCAGCAAATAATACAGAAAAGTAAAACACTTTCAATAAAAGCAGTATTGCAAGTGAAGCATTCGGTTGTCAACATTAAAGCGATGGTTCGGAGTAGAATCACCCTAATGCCATTTGAACCGTGACACCCATCCACCTTTACACCCGAAGTGTTTTCTGCCGCAGACTTACATCAACAGAGTTGCCGTGTTATTCGATGTTTATTCCGGTTAGCTTGACTCAAGCGCATATGGATACTGGGCACCGTCTCCAAACTTTCCCCACAAAAATAACATGTCATTACACCAAACTTCTGCAGTAGCACAAATATGGTCTGTACTCACGAAACGAAGCATTTGGAAGTTTGGAAATAGTCCAGGAGTTTAGTATTATCAACACAAGCTGAATAGCTTCTCTGCTGCTAAAGCTGTGCCAACGTTACTTCCGTCATATGAGACAAGCCCGTAAAAGTCTTCAACAAACTTCCAGACGAGAGTGTTAAAAAAGTTTTCACTGAATTGTGATTAAGGCTTATATTTTCAAGGACATACTTAAAAGATATTTCAAATCTTACCTACTATCAATTAGACAATGATTTTCGTTATCAATACTGATGCTGAATTCACTTTTCATTGTGCATATTATGAGCTTCGTTGAGGACTCTTACATGCTTGTCTTAGATGACGGAAGTAACGTTGGCGCAGCTTTAGCAGCAGAGAAGCTATTCGGCTTGTGTTGATAATAATAAACTCCTGGACTATTTCCAAACTTCCAAATGCTTCGTTTCGTGAGTACAGACCATATTTGTGCTACTGCAGAAGTTTGGTGTCATGACATGTTATTTTTGTGGGGAAAGTTTGGAGACGGTGCCCAGTATCCATATGCGCTTGAGTCAAGCTAACCGGAATAAACATCGAATAACACGGCAACTCTGTTGATGTAAGCCTGCGGCAGAAAACACTTCGGGTGTAAAGGTGGATGGGTGTCACGGTTCAAATGGCATTAGGGTGATTCTACTCCGAACCATCGCTTTAAAGGTGTGCTGTGTAATATTTTTAGTAGTATATTTCCTGCATTCATGCTACCCATCCTCAAATGTTACCTTTTTCACAAACACTTACACCACCACCATCAAATTAAGTATTCATTATGATAGGAAAAATAGCACTTTTTCATAGGCCCTACATGAAAAGGGGGATCTTCTCCATGGTCCGCCATTTTGAATTTCCAGAAATAAACATTTTCTAAACTTAGTGTACTTTGATCATACTAAATAATAAACTAAACTTCGTAAATATTCATGAAAAGATCAAATTTGCCAATAAGCAGCAGTGTCAGTGAGCAGCATAGTTGCAATACCTACTCTGACCACCATCCTACACAGTGCATCTTTACAAGCAAGCAGTTTCTTTCAAAAAGTAGCCTACATTATTTGTCTTATTCAGTAGATCAGTCTCATTTCAGCTTACGGTCAACACCAAAATTGTTTGAAATTGAAATTGTGTGAAATTAATTATGGCTAAAAAGAAATCTAAAACTGGGCCGTGATTACTTTGCCCATCATCTAGGAGACCCCCACAAAAAAAAAGAAATACACTGACCATCAAGGTGTTGAGAAATAACTGCACTTTAAAGATCTTTTAATGGTCACTATAGTTGCCTGCCCAATGAAACTAAAACCAGAATAAGGTCAAACCTGATGTCACACTAGTGTAGTGAAATGACTGCACTTCAAAGACTCACTACTCAAAGAGTCACTATAGTTCCCTGCACATCGAAACAAACAAACAAACAAATAAATAAATAAATAAAAATGAATATGGTACAGCCTGACATCATACTCATAACCCATACTCAAAACCCTCCACGCTGACAGGAAAGCGGAAATGAGAAAATGTGGGCCCCAACACATATCACTAACCGCAGTGGGCCTGTGTGGGTGTGTGACAGACGGGCTTTCACTTTGCACTTAGACTTCTGTAGTGTTTGAGTCAGTGCCAGCCCCCACCCCCCAAGCAGGTACATATTTGTATATAAAGCCTAACAGAATAAAGACACACAAACCCATGATGAGAATCATTTATTAAAAAGGCGTTACTGAACAATTTTAGTCCTAAAATTATCAAATGATAAAAAAAGAAAATCCTCACACAATAAAAAGAAAATCTACAAATCTCTTTACAACACACCATGTTTTTTGTACTTTAAAAGAAACAGAGATGTTAAAGGCTTAGCTTCATTTAAGACATCAGATTGATAAAAATGAGGCAACAAATACCAAAATTACAAAACTTCATCAACTATCCACATGCATATGAGAATGACATTGCGAGTTTGTTTTTAATTCTCTGCACATTACTTTTTCCAATGCTCAAAGTTCAGATTTTTTTTTCTTCTGAAAACACTACATGACCATAATATAAAACTGATCCAGCCTTTTTAGGTATATAAAAAAGAAACAAGTCAAAGGCTATGTACAAAAAGGAAGATCGCAAGGGAAGCGGGGAAGGAGGAACTACAGTGTCTCAGAGCTGCCAAACAGTGCATTCCTGTTCGTTACAACTGCTCCAATATGAAAGAAGAAGCCAAGAGGACAACTCTTGGTTCCTATCAATGTTAAGGCAGAAAAATGCACACCTTGCAGTGCATTCAGAAAACAATACAATATAAAGTAAACAGTTAAAGGCCAAAAGATCATTCCAGCTACATTTGTTTGTCATGTAAATCACATCTCCAATCACAATCATCCTTTCAGTTTTTTTGTTGTTGTTGTCAGTGTTCATAGTTTTATCCAGTTGTCTAACTTCAGTTGATGTTAACCCTGAAGTTATGCCATTAGAGCCCCAGAGTGAGGTTTGTTGTCAATCATCATGACAGCAAAACTTCCTTGAATTCAACACCCAACCCATCGGCTAAATTAAGAACGTACACACTGCTACATAACGTGATATGTGCACACGTATTTGTCCATGTCTGTGTCTGTGGGGGGAAGGGGAGATAGCACAGTGAAGGGTGTCATGTTGTGTCATCAATATGGATGACACTGGTCACTGCGACACACTGGCAGGGAAAAACTAGAGGTTTTTTTTGGCAGTTCTCACAAACACAATTAAATCACCAGTACTCATTCATAGTCTACCCATTCGCCACTCTCCCACACCCACGACGCAGTACGCATTCACGCAGTGAAATGAATGAAAGTCATTCAATGTACTTTTTTTTTTCTTTCAGGCCAGATAGGCCAAAATCATCACTATTTCCATCAAGTCCACAGTTACGCCACCCACTTACGCCACACACCCACCCCACTCCTACACGGATGGATCACTCATTCGTGTTATTTTTCCTCACTCATTTGTTTTTGCCTGTTGCAGCATCTGGGAGGCAAAAAGGATGTTACACATAAGCTCATATATATGACATCTGGTGATCTCCGTCAGTCTTTCACAACAAGCAAATCCATAGTGCATAGTGTCACATCACCTGGTTAAAAAAATGGAAAAATTATAATAAAAGAGGAAGTTGGGGGGGTGCAGCGGTCAGGGACCATTTTCAGTGATGTCATGATACTTATACACACTACTCATGTACAGGCAAAAGACTAAAAAAAGAAAACAGCCCAGAACATCTCAGGGAAAAAAATACAAACAACAACAAAAGTTGCACAATCAGTTAGCAAAGATATAATAAAAAATGTCCACACAGCGACACAAGAGAACAAGTAGTACAGACGCGATGCTGCAAGACATTCAAGCCTCGCTCCCCACTGCAAAGGGCGAAGAGGAAACACGAGCAGAGAGGGTGCAAACAGTGTTGACAGCCATGTTGGTGTGAGAGAGAGAGAGAGAGAGAGAGAGAGAGAGAGAGAGAGAGAGAGAGAGAGAGAGAGAGAGAGAGAGAGAGAGATTGGGCTCGCTTAAATTCATCCGTTTTGTGAGTGGTTGACTTAAACCAATACATTGTGGACTTGAAATAGGTGTTATATTCTGAACTGAGTTGAAAGTGTTAAGTTTTTAAAGTTTTTGGTCCAAAAGTGCACCTGCACTTGTGTATGGTTCGTGCATTCTTCGACATTCAGATGATACTGCGCAAATGCGTCACCATTTGCACGTCCAGAATGCATTGTTTAAAGCCGGCCACTAACCAGACAGTGACGAGAACAAGCCAAGACACACAGCTTTTTGACCGAGTCATTTGTAGTGTCCTTTGATTGCTCCAATTCATTGGTCAGTGTTAAAGGAATGAGGTGATTGAAGATACGACTGGAATAATTAAAACAAAAACATAATACAATCAGGAAAAAAACAACATGCCATGCACCGATGACCTGAAACTCTTTAATTGGAGTGGACCGACCATAAGTCTTACCAGATTATGGGGAAAGAAAAGAAGTATTCACAGTTTCAAGGTAGTGTTTTGACAAAAAAACGGTAGTGGAATTGGTCCAATAAGTGTCATATGGCACTGGTCTTGGAAATCAGGACATTTCGAAGGAATGATCCATGACACTTGAGGAACTGGAGAAGAAGAAGAAGAAGAAGAAAAACAGATCCAAGTCCGGCTTTCTTGTCGTTTTCAGTGTGCTTTGTGGATTTTGTTGTTTGTGTCCCATTAACCGCTTGTGTGAGTGCTGAAAAGTTAACAGTGATGTCCGCCACTGGAAATAAGATGCACTTCAAACAACTCAGATTTTTGTGTCATTTCAGATACATTTTTAACCGAACTGAAGACACGTATGGAGCCATGGTGTGAGCCAACACAAAGTATTCCACAGACGGTGGAGACATGAAAAATACAAAAACGGGCTCTTCCAGAAAATAATAAGGGAGACTGGAAGAAAAAGGAAAGACTGAACTTAAAAACCAATAGACGAAACACATTGTTGGTGCAAAAACCCAAAGTTGATGAGTGGTTCGAACCCTCTGTATCCACTCCAGTTTTTTGTTTTATTTTCCTTTCCATCGTTTCTTCACACCCACCCGGTTCTCACTTTTTTTCCCCATTTCTCCGTTTTCTGTCTCTCACCCTTTGCTTATCCACCCCCACCATCCTGTCAATGTTCATGTGTCGCGCCACAGCCACCCCCGGCCCACAGTCCCTCCAACTTCCTGCTCCTTTTTGCGGCTGCTTTCAATGCTCCTGTTAGTGTTGTTGTTTAAACCTAGCGTCTCCAAATGGTGTTACAGTGTTTTTGCTGCGTCTTTCGCTAAATGCGAGGTCTGCTACTGCAGCCATCAACAGTGTTGTGGCTTAATCCTAGTGTCTCTGACTGCAGTTGATGTTGCTTTTACTTAATCCAAGAATCTCCGTCTGTCATCGCAAAGAGTGTTGTTGCTGTCACTTCTGCTTCAATCGAGGTCTGTGTGCAGCTGTAAACTGTGTTGTTGATGTTTGTTTAGTTTAAGCCAAGGTCTGCGACTGCAACCATAAAGTGTGTTGTTTTCGTTGGTAATTTTGCTTTTGTTGTGTACACATCAGCCCGTGAAGCTTAAACCGAGGTCTCGGACTGCAGCCGCATGACAAACTTGTGGCTCTTGGGGTCGATGAACTCCTCGCCCAGGTTGAGGAAGGGCAAGGAGGTGACAGTGACAACCAGGGAGAAGTCCAGGCGCCGCAGGGAGAAGACTTGGCCCTGCCGCAGGGCCGACGTCACCGGCTCCTCGCTCACCAGCGTCCACTGGCGGCCTCTGCTGGAGCTCTCGCGCTGGTACTGCATGGTGGGGCCAGTGGTCAGGTAGCGCTCCAGGAACGCCTGCAATGAATGGAGAGAGAGAGAGAGAGAGAGAGAGAGAGAGAGAGAGAGAGAGAGAGAGAGAGAGAAAGAGAAAATGGCAAAGAAAGACAAAGAAAGGAAGGCAGACAAAACAGCAGGAAGGAATAATGAAAGAAAGAAAGAATAAAAGAAAGAGAAACAAAGAGAAAGAAAAACAAAGACAGAGGAAAAGAGAGGGCGATTAATTGAATTAAAATTGGTACATTTACAATTGAACAATAAACCATACAATCTGTATATGCATCTAACAGTGTTTTTTTAACACCTCACCCAGACGTGTTGCTGACAAACCCTTTCACATATTCAAACTTTCCACTTGCAGCCCTTCCTCTCCTCAATTGCACTGACACAGTATTTTTAGGAATGACAAAGTTGTGCAATCTTATCAAAAACACGCCACCACATCCCTTTCACTTCCTCTTGGACTGGTTTGATTTACACAACACCTGTCTGTCTAAGATAGAGGTTCCCAAAATGGGGGTCAAAACCCCTAGTGGGGTCAGGGACGTGCTGCAGGGAGGCTGCGGAGAGAAGGGACAGAGTGCAAAAAGGCTTGAACGCTATAATATAATCATTCCATAAATTGGTTAGTAACACTGTTTTAGTTGTATGGTTAATATAATTACCTGTGAATTTCAAATAAAACTTAAACAATATTAGTAATTAATAAGGAATGAAATATGTTTGCCATTTGGAAAATGGGGGTGGAGGGGTCTTTAAAAAGATTTTAGGTCCAAAAGGGGGTCCCAAAAGAAAAAGTTTGAGAAATGCTGATCTATGGAGCTGATATCATGTGATCATCCGAAATATACAGACATAGAGGCGGATGCCTTAAAATGAATGCCACGGGCCAATTTAAGTGTTAACTATACTTAACCACACAATAACTAAGAAAAATACTTCAGTGTGCTCCATTTTAGGGTAAAGAACAGTCAAGGTGGTGTCTTGACAAACGACAAGCAACTGGTTGCAATCTTGCTAATGATCGAACAGATGTAACAGCGGATCATACTTAACAACACACCTAATTTGGGAAAACTACTATTCAGTGTTCCTTATTTTATATCAGCAGCAACCATTGTAGTTCACATAGCCCAAAACTACAATGATCCCTATGGAAATGACCAAGGTCTAGGCTAGACCCACTGACCAGTGCTTGGTTTATAGTAACCTTGGGTCATCATGTGATTGAGCTGGTGCGTGCGTGCGTACATTTGCTGATCGATGTACATTTCAATACAGCGTGTGCCTGTTCGTGTGAATGTGTGAGAGTATGTGCGTCTGTCTATTGGTGCGGTGTGGTTCTTGTGTGTGTCAGTCTGTCTGTCTTGTGATGTGTGTGTCTATTTGATGTTGCTTTGTGTGTGTCATGTGTGTCGTCTGTGTGTGTGATGTGTGTCATGTGTGGCGTGTGTGTTGTGTGTATTGCTGGGTGTGTGTTTGTATTGCTGTGTTTGTGTGCTAAGTGTTTGGGCGTACTCGAGTGTGCTTGTGCCTATTTCTGGACGGACAAGAATATGTGGTCATCATTAAGTTAAAGGAAATGGTGACCAGGCATTGGCGGTTACCGTCTTTCAGTTTTGGTGCGAATGTGCGACTGTGTGAGTGTGTGTGTTTGCAAGGAGGCCTTTTGTGCAACAGTGCATTTTTGAAACGTTAACACAGCGGAAAATGGAGCGCACTCACACCATCTGTTATCTTTGATAGAACTAGATGTAGAGATACAATCTAAGAGGAGAGGTAGGGGAGGGCGGTTTTTAGACTTTAGAGATTACATTACATTGCATCTGGCAGACACTATATAACCAAAGCGACTTAAAAACGAGATCATAATCATAGTCAACATCACTAGCAAATACAAAGTGCACACGAAATATACAGAACAACATGTGCAGATGCAAAGAAGGGTTAACAGAAGAGACAGTGTTTGGAGATTGCAAATAGGAAATGGAGAAATGCTAGATATGTGTCGCAACTTTAGAGCGATAGACTGATACAGCCTTGTTTTGCAATTTCAACTCATCAGACTTAATCTGGTGTGTGTGTGTGTGTGTGTGTGTGTGTGTGTGTGTGTGTGTGTGTGTGTGTGTGTGTGTGTGTGTGTGTGTGTGTGTGTGTGTGTGTGTGTGTGTGTGTGTGTGTGTGTGCATGTACCTCTGCAAAACGGAGGGGGCTATCAATATGTTTTAACAGATACGTAGGCCTACATACATAGCAGTAAACATGTGTGCAAATTCCTTGCCGTGTGCATGTTTGTGGACAGATACTGCATAGTAGGTGTCCCTCCCTCGAGAGAGACGTGTGAGTGTGTGTGTGTGTGCGCGCGCATAACAGTACCAGGGCCCGGTTGCACAAAACACCTTAAGTTTTCTCCCTTAAGTGTGACCCTTAAGGGCTCATTTTCCCTTAGCTAAGGGATCTACTTAAGGGGGTTGCACAGAATGCCTTAAGTCCTTCCCTTAGGTAAGGGAAAGCCCTAAGGGATTTACTACAGTAAAGAGGAGTTTACAACGGTAGAATTCTATTGTTTCCAAGGAAACTTTTTAAGTCATTCTTGAATATTCTTCTCAAAACATCGTTAACCATTCTGTAGCTATTTATCTATAGGCCTTAAACATGGAGAATGGTAAGGCTAGAAAGCCAAACTGGTCAGAGGAAGAGAAAGTGGTATTATTAGAAGAATTTAACAAAAGAAAAAACATAATAAAAAGCAAATTCAACCCTCAAATAACGGCCGCGAAGAAGCAGCAACAATGGGAAGAGACCACCGCGACCATAAACTCGAGAAATATGGTGAAGAGGACAGTGGGGGAGGTCATTTTTTTTTTTTAAACCTTGCGGTCCAAGCGAGGAAGGAACAACACCATATGTCCATGGCTTAATTGTCGAACCAGATGTCTGGTTATGGAATAGTGTGCTCCAACAGTTGTGTGCGTGCAGGCTATGTGTTTGAGTGGTTCAAAGTGTGATTGTGTGCTCTGATCGTCGCATTGTTGCGGTTGAAATGACATCTTCTTGCATGCATAGCCTACATGAGCCGGGTGCTTGGGATATCGCAGGCAGCACCTGAGCATAGCGTTGTTCGCAACATGTGCCCCGCCCGCCTCTCTTCACCGGAGCCACCTCCCTCTTTACAAATATAGGCTAAGCACCGCTCCAAACGTTCTCCGCTCTTCTCCTAGACGTGGGCTCTACTCCCCATGCATTATTTTGTATTTGTGATATTATTCCATTTATCTTTAGTTTCTTCCGCGTTGTTTTGGAAGTGTCAAGCGGTAATGCGAATTATAAGAATTATAATAATAGGCTATGGCGCAAGCACTGGAGAAGTGCCGTGTGTCTCACCTGCATTTTCGAGCTCCTAAAACAACTCCCAAACAACTCCAGTGTCATAATTAACACAGCGAGGATCATTGATCATTGTCATCTTCATGCATGTTAGCAAAATAAATGTGGGGTTTGAGGGCAATAAAAACATTTGGTGATGGTGGGACAATGGACGAGACTGTGAGGGAGGAAATTAATGAATGGGCTACCCTAACCCCGCGGCCATAACTTCATCCGAGAATCTTCACAATGACGAAACACTGAATATACGCACATATTCGAGTAAAAATTAGACGTTTTGTTATAAGGACTTGATGTTATAGGTCTAAAGAAGTGCCACCCAAAAATGTTCTGGCCCATCCAAAGCTGATTTTCTGGCGCCGTGCCTGGCGCAATCATCAGCTGCAAGACGGCAGGGAGAGCACAACTCCTGTAGCATGGTCCAATTCGAGACGGTCGGATAATTCATATATGGATTGTCTATCAAATCTATAATTAATAATTAACGGTTCGTCGTAAGCGTGCCTATCCATTGGGTTCTCCCGGTCGCGGAAAACTCTTATTTGAATCCGTTGATCACGTTGCTGAATGTGCATAAACTCAGCCATGTCTGACTTAAGGCGACGATATCGGTCCCTCAGATATTTTCCCTTAACTTGGTTGTTAAGGTCTTTTGTGCAACGAACTTTAAGGGATTTCTTAACTTTAAGGGAAACTCTTAAATATTTAAGGGGAAACCCTTAAGGAAAACTTAAGGGGAAATTTTAAGGGTGTTTGTGCAACTGACTTTCACTTAGGGGACCCTTAACTCAGACTTTAAGGGAAATACTTAACTTAAGGTGTTTTGTGCAACCGGGTCCAGGTCTCTCTGCCTCACACACACATAACCCATGTACCCTGTGCATCTGCATTGCAAATGTGTGTGTGTGTGTGTGTGTGTGTGTGTGTGTGTGTATGTGTGCGCCGTGTGTGTAGGTCTGTCTGGGCGTTCCCACGTACCTTGGGTGTCATGTTGTGTGTGATGCAGAACTGCAGGTGGGCGATGATGCTCTCCATGCTGTGGTAGGGCTGCTGGCGCGTGGTGCGCAGGTACTTCTGCATGGCGCGGGCCATGGGCGCGAAGATGGCCTGGGCGGCCTCGCGCGGGTCCATCACCTCCCGCGGGTGCTTGGGCGAGGAGGCGGCCGGCTCGTCGTCCTGCAGCCGCTTGATGTGCGTGAAGGCCTCCTCCACCGCCACCACCAGTCTGGGAGGAGCAAGCGCAAGCAAGCAAGCGTGTTATTGATTTAGTATGGATCTGACCAGGGGAGTATTCCAAGAACATGGTTAAGTGATGAACCTGGCTAACTTACAGGAGGTGCTAAACCTGCTAACAGGTAGCGTATAGATGTCGCAGGTCCTTTTATTTGAGGATTTACCACTACCTCAAGGTTACCTTAACCTGGATCACTGCTAGGCCAGATTCAGGTTCTTAAAATACCCCCTGTTAACAGTCCATGGACAACAGTAACCAGTATAGCGAACCAGTTAAGATAATTCCATTTCTGGTTTATCATTCTGCACTTTGTATGCCAAATTAACCATGACTACATTAATATTCTGGGGAGGAGAAAGTGCAATGAAGTGTGTTATAGGGCTCGCTTTTGATTATTTGGAGTCATTAATATAAAATCACATGTTTGTAGGAATTCATTGTCACAATTTTAACAAATCTTGGCATGCCGATCAAGTCTCATGATCACAGCAAAGAATTGAAGTTCCCCTGATTATTTAGAAAAGTTTCCCAGTCGCTCTCTCTACCACCACCAACAGTCTGGGAGTAGGAAATGCAAGCGAGTATCTGAACAGGTTTTCAACATTCCGTCTAACACACAAGCAGGTGCACGTACACAATTGGCCAATCACAAACCACAGACACCATGGCTAGACTCAGACACAGATGCAGACAGCCACACACACAAGACCAAGGCTTTCCCTCCCAAGTCCACCTCCACCCCCCCCCTCTCTACCTCAACCTTCGCCCCACACACCCAGACACTACACCCTTCTCTCTGCTCTGTGTCTCATTCACTCACTCTCCTTCTCTCTCTCATTCTAACACACACACACCCAATATAAAGACAAAGTGTGTGTATCTCTCTCTCACACACAAACACCTATCTCTGTTTCATCTCACTCTCTCAGACAGATGCACGCAGACAGACAGACAGACGTTGAATCTCGAAATGTCGCAATTGTGCACTTCGGGCACTACGTTTCAGTGCCTAACTAATATGCCATACACATTAAAACATGAACACTGAAGTGTACAAGTGCACCATTTGAGATCCAGCAAGACAGACAGACAGACAGACACAGACAGACAGACAGACAGACAGACAGACAGACAGACACACACACACACCTCTACCTCACCTTGCTTTGCGCTTGCGTACGCGTCTCTCCATCTCGGCCTCTTCATAGTAGTACTCGTTATGAGAGTTGTCCCGCCTCCGGGCCGCCGCAGCAATCATGGCCCGCGACTGCCCAGTGCTGTTATTGGTGCTGTTCTCTGTCAATCAATAAGAGCAATCAATATATGAGAAGGAGGAGGAGGAGGAGGAGGAGGAGGAGGAGGAAGAAGAGGTCAGCAGGTGGAAATCACATGGGAATGGATACATACAGGGGTGCGATTTGTCAAAGAAAGTCACTGTGTGTGTGTGTGTGTGTGTTTAGACATCAGTAAGCACAGCTAAAACTGTTTGCATTAATGGAAACTTTGCTTTAGTCCTTTTTCCACCCGGACATTAAAATCATTAAGCAGGAAGGTACTGTACTGCAACACGCCAACACACTGTGCCTTACATAGATACACTGCATATTTACAGAAAACATATCCTATGGGGACCAAGGTTCGAATGCTATGGGGACCCAGGTTCAAATCCTGTCGGGTCATTTTCCAACCCTTCCCCATCTCTCTCTCTCCCATTAGTTTCCTGTTTCTATCGCCACTGCACTCCTCCACCCCCCACAAAAAAATCACGGGCGGGGACATGAAAACCTCAGCAAGGGATATCAGTCATCCAACCCCACCCTAATCCCCCCTTACAAATTGCACCGTGGACACTTTCCCCAAAACAATGGCTTGAGAGTGAGGGTGACCCAGAGGTCACCGGTCAGGGGCAGTAGTGTATAGTGGAGGCCATAAGGGGTTCAGGCAGAGGGGAAGAGGGCCACAGAACAGAAATAGAGCTAATGACAGAGCTGAGAGAGAGAGAGCTGAGAGAGAGAGAGAGAGAGAGAGAGAGAGAGAGCTGAGAGAGAGAGAGAGAGAGAGCTGAGAGAGAGAGAGAGAGAGAGAGAGAGAGAGAGAGAGAGAGAGCTGAGAGAGAAAGAGGGGGGGTGCAGCGGTCAGGGACCATTTTCAGTGATGTCATGATACTTATACACACTACTCATGTACAGGCAAAAGACTAAAAAAAGAAAACAGCCCAGAACATCTCAGGGGGAAAACAATACAAACAACAACAACAAAAGTTGCACAATCAGTTAGCAAAGATATTATAAAAAATGTCAACACAGCGACACAAGAGAACAAGTAGTACAGACACGATGCTGCAAGACATTCAAGCCTCGCTCCCCACTGCAAAGGGCGAAGAGGATACACGAGCAGAGAGGGTGCAAACAGTGTTGACAGCCATGTTGGTGAGAGAGAGAGAGAGAGAGAGAGAGAGAGAGAGAGAGAGAGAGAGAGAGAGAGAGAGCTGAGAGAGAGAGAGAGAGAGAGAGAGAGAGAGAGAGAGAGAGAGAGCTGAGAGAGAGAGAGAGAGAGAGCTGAGAGAGAGAGCTGAGAGAGAGCTGAGAGAGAGCTGAGAGAGAGCTGAGAGAGAGCTGAGAGAGAGCTGAGAGAGAGAGAGCTGAGAGAGAGAGAGCTGAGGGAGAGAGAACTGAGGGAGAGAGAGAGAGCTGAGAGAGAGAGAGAGAGAGAGAGAGAGAGAGAGAGAGAGAGAGAAGGGGGGGGGGTAGATGGAAACACAGACAGATGGCTCAATTGAAAAGTAAGGTGTAAAAAAAACCACACATGCACACAAATAAATATGTAGTAGCTGCTCTTTAAAATGATGACACAGAGAAATTCCCCCATATGGTGGGGGGCATTTAAAAAATGTAAGATAATTGGATATTAAAAAGGGTAGGGTCAAGAACTAACCAAAAAATATGCTTGCAGATGGAATTAATTACGGTATGGGGAGATATGAATCAAAGAAAAGGGGTTAGAAAAGAAAACAATCATCATGTGCATGGTCTATTCTTTAATCATTGTTAAGAAAATGGTCTATTAATTAATTTAGAAGATCTTACCTTCACCTAGGGAGTAGACTTTAAAGCCGGACATCTTCTTGGAGAGGATGGACTTGGGCAGGTTGAGCAGTGCTGGGTTGTAGACTGGGAAGTCACTGTAGTACTGTTCCAACACCCACACCGCTGCACGCTGAATACTGCAACAACACAACCACAACAAGGAAAAAATATGTTAATGACATTGCCATATTAATTATCGTCAACATCTACCGGTACAGTCAACACTGGGCAGAAGGGGATCCAGGTTCGAGCCTGGCTGGGGTCATGCTTAACCTAGACCATCCTGCGATAGTTCACCACTTGGGACTTGAACCCACGACCTACCAGTTCACGCTGCAGTACGACATGGAGGCACAACACAATACTGCTGAGCTAAAGGTCCAGACCGATAGCTCAGTGCTACCGATACTGTAGGAGGCTTTCAGAGGGAGGTTTCGTTCTACCGCAGAAATCTGTTAGCTAGAATCCGTTACACTCATGCCAAACCTTTCCCATCTCTCTCACCCCCATATTTCCTGTTTCCATCGTCACTGTTCTCTCCCAATAAAGGCTAAATCGCAGAAATATTTCTTTAAAAGAAACCATACACATACACAGTAGGGGTGGGACGGTTCTTGTTTTTTTTTATTCATAATGTACAGTGCACAGGAAATATTAAAATATATTTATAATTATAATGTGATGATGCGCAAGTTGAATTTGTGCGTTCCAAATGCCCTCTTTCAATTCGCTGATAGAATCGGACTTATCACTAAATATCCTACTTATGGTTTGTATAGGCTTATAATATGAAAATGGTGTGATTTTAATTGAGTCATCTTCTGTGGTCTCAAATGCTAATGCTTTAGCAGATATTTTTCTGGGCAGTGCATGGACTGTGCATTGCCACGGTTTGCATGCCACGGTTTGGTATGTGTGTGAATTGTGCGGTTTCGGTTTTCAGTGCGGATTGGCCCATTCCTAATACAAATCATTCACTGAACTAGGAGCAAGGCATATCAGGAGCAAAATAAGCTTCATCCTCACCCTAAACTTCCAAAACACTAAATAATCAGAGGCAGGGAGATGGTTTTAGCTTCAGCTAAAAGATTGCTGACATTTTTTAAAAGACCAGTTTCAATGTGGGCAGGCCCAATGAGAAACAACTTACAAAGATCATTACTTCTCTCTAGTGGTGAAACAGTCAAACAGCAGCCAAATGGCAGCACAGAAGAATATAGCAATGTAAAACAAGTATGTATGCGAGAGTGACCAGGTTATACAAAACACTTTATCCTTCAGTAACTGGGGACAGTAGCCAAGTGGTGATAGATTGATTAAGTTCCCTTTACCAGAAGCTTTTTTTGAACGTGCTACTGTGACAACCGTGATTTAACTGTGCTCCACCCCCTGGCTTTTCAAAAACATTTAACTGTGTCACACCTGTGATTTAACTATGCCACCATGGCTAGAACCAGCGTGTGCTCCTGAGGGACTTCAAGCAGTAATGGAAATCAATTCGAAACCTTTGTGTCCCCTTGGCTGTGTGGATTGCTGTGACTTTTCAAAGAGACTAATAGACAACAATGATGGCTCATAGGGACTCACTCGTCGACATCGATTCAACAATTTTAACTGTATTGTCAAATATGTGAGCACATAAAGTAGCACGTCATTAAAAATGGAAGACAAGTGGTTTCTCCAATCATGTAAAAGGAGTTTTGATAAAACCACGCCTTCGGAGAGCTAAGTGTACGGCCTTCCATAATAGTGCCAGTGCCAAATGAATGTTTGTGCAGTAAGGAGGAGCCACATTAATCTGGGAAGGGCCAGGTTAGTCCCACCCCCTGGCTTTTTAAAAACATGTAACTGTGACACCTATGATTTAAGTGTGCCACCATGGCTAGGACCAGTGTGTGCACCTGAGGGATTTCGAGCAGTAATGGAAATCAATTCTTAGCCTTTGTGTCCCCTTTGCTGTGTGGATTGCTGAGGCTTTTTAAAAGGGCCAACGGATCAATCATTAGACCGATTGCCTGCATCTGCCGCTCAAGGAAAACACCTGCTTAATGGTTTTACATTATTGTACCGTATTTTTCGGACTACAAGTCGCACTTTTTTTCATGGTTTGGCTGGACATGCGACATATACTCTGGTGCGACATATATATGTTTTTTTTCTCCACGGGAGAGCACTATGTGCGCAACTATGTTGTGTTGTACCACTGACAGATTTTTTTTTACAACTTACAACAAAAAAATAGCATTGACAATGACGACTGAATAGAAATATACCACCCAAAAGAAGTTAATATAGCCTACTGCTGAGTTCAAGCTGACAGTAATTAAATATGCTGCCGAAAATGGCAATAGGGCAGCTGAACGAAAGTTTGGATGCAATGGAAAACTGTTTGGGGACTGGAGAAAAGCGGAGGAAAATGTGCATGTTGTGAAAAAAAACAAAAAAGCTATCTGAAGGTTCAAGGCCCACGTCTAGAAGAAGAGCTGAATACAGGACAAATGTGTTCTCGAACAACGCGCGCGCTGCGAGTCAACGGTCTTGTTACGGGCTCCATGACATTGCCAAAGAAATGAATAGGACTTTTTGCGGAAGTCAGGGACCTCGTGGATTTATCGCGTTATGCAATGCAATCCCCTCTCGTGGAGCGCTATGCAACGCAATCGCCTCTCTATCCGAGAACGAGCGCCTGCGTTATTAAAGACAGTCAGCCGACTTCCAGGTGAAAATCGGTCATTTCCGCGAGTTTCTGACAAACGAGCACAACGTGACACTACCATAGGCTACACAACATGGATGAAATCCCCCTCACCTTTGATACCGTCATGGGCTGAAGTCTCAGAAATGGGGGTAAAGAAAGGCGTGCTCTGGAGACGGAACAAAGTTGCCTCGAAGCCTCCCACGGTCCAAACGCAAAACAATGCCGAAAATTGAATGTTGTTCTGACTACAGGGCAACATGGCGCGTTATCACTGCTTCTTCTTTTTCTTTTTGTGGTTTTATGGCGGTTGGCAAACCATCTTAGTTGGTGCATTACCACCACCTCTGAATGCGTTGCCACTGCTTCAGATGCTGGTTTATGAAACAATGCCGTCTTTGAGCAGCAGCTTACCATGCGCCAGTTATCACAACATAGATTCCATGGATAGAATAACCTTTCAAAAATGTGCGACGATTAGTCCGGTGCGACATATATATGTTTTTTTCATCTTCAAAATGCATTTTTGGGCCGTTGCGACTTAAACTCCGGAGCGACATATAGTCCAAAAAATACGGTAAATGTTTTAGAGTATTAAAGCATGCAGTAAATGTGGATTATATTAAAGGGACACTGTGTGAGATTTTTAGTTGTTTATTTCCAGAATTCATGCTGCCCATTCACTAATGTTACCTTTTTCATGAATACTTACCACCACCATCAAATTCTAAGCATTCATTATGACTGAAAAAATTGCTCTTTTCATACATGAAAAGGGGGATCTTCTCCATGGTCCGCCATTTTGAATTTCCAAAAATAGCCATTTTTAGCTGCAAAAATTACTCTACTTGGACCATACTAGAAAATATTTGTTTATTACTTAGTAAGCCTTCATGTAAAGATCAAATTTGGCAATGCGATCAAAATCCTACTGCTCCAGGCACTCCACAGAGAAGCACGGCCAGACTACCGTATTGGAGCCAGTCCTTTGGCGGAAGTACGTAGGATGGCTCGCGAGGCTAGCAATTTCCTGCATTCTGATCAATTTTAGAGGGAGGAATGACAAATCGCAACTGACTCCTTCAGACTTTCTATACAAGCGCTAGCTGCCATTAACTGTGGCAGGTAAACATGTAATCTTTTCCATATATTTACCCTGATAGACATGGTGCAATGTAGTGGGTGGCCAAAACCGGGACATATTTGTGTCCCGAGAGGGTTTGCTCGGGACCTGGGACACACAACTCCAAACCGGGACTGTCCCGGTCAAACCGGGACGTCTGGTCACCCTAATTTAAATACAAAGTTCATACATCTCCATACTCCACAACAAATCTCCACAACATTGAGGCAATTGGAACGGGGCAAATGTTTCCCTACCAAATCCAAATATTGAAACGCTGACTTTTCTGATATTGACTGGGATTATGATTTTGGTAGCAGTTGCTAGTGCTAGTGCTAAATCGTAAAGAAGGGCTATGGACAGCCTAACATGACCTAGCAGAGCAGTGATAGCATGAAATGAAGCGTTGAAATGGAATGGGTTAGTGGGCACGGTAATAAGGTGGATTGCGTTTTGGAAAAAAGCTCTTCATTTACAATCAGTGAAACATGAGGAGCCTCTTCGCACCCACAGGAATCACTGTCACAGAGGAACTTTGTAGAGTCTAAACAGTAGATCAGTGATGTGTTTATGATCCCAAAAGAAATTGTCCAGAATCAAATCACATGCACACCACATGCTCAGTGGAGGGCATGCCTGTGCGGTACTGTGAAAACATAAAGTACCAGTTGTAACCTATGCCTTGTATTTGGTTGGCCCTTAAGTTTTAACACTGCTGCTAGGCCAATGAGGTTGAGCAGTCCACAATATTATTGGGAGTGTCGCTTGGGTGGGTGTAGTAATGTGATGCGTTCCTAATGTGATTTGTTTCTCTGGTGCTCTTCAGCTTGGAGATCCACAGTATTGTTCAAAGGACAGAAAATCCTGAGGTACTCACAGAGACACAAAAATCTGTATTTAAACCTGTTGCGTAAGGCCAGCAGTGCTTTCTTCAGGGCATGACAAAAAGGGCAGTAACTGATTTGAAGTTGAGCAGTGCTAGGATTCGGCCCATAAGGTTTTGTGAGAAAGTTTATCCTATAGGATTCAGAGGTGTAAGGGTGTGAACTGTAAGGTTCAACCATGGTGGGTTTGAACTCGGTCGTCTTAAGGGACTAATCAAGGAAAGGAGATACCCCTACACCCACATAAGCGCATATCCAGTGACGGCAATCTACACACACAACACACACACACACACACACAACACACAACACACAACACACACACACACACACACACACACACACACGAAGTGACACCCCCCCCACCCCCCCCACACCCCCCCCCCCCCCACACACACACACACACACACACACACACTTTGCCAATACCTGCCATTTTCTTTGCACTCTCGCTCACACACACACCACAGAAATTCAAACCAGCACACAGACTCACACCTACGCACATAAGTCATGCACACACAAAACATGCAAGCCAACACATAAATAGGCTCACATACACCTAACACAAGCTGGCCCTCCAACACACCCACATACGCACCGACACACACAAACACACACACAACCTCGCCCTCTCTCACACGGAAATGTGGATCATCTAACGGGTTGTAATAGGAGCCTACGCAGCAGGAAAAGAACCCCTTTAATTGGTCTAATTGCTGCGTGTCCGTGCTGACCTCACGGACTCCAAACAGAACACGCCATTACCCGCTCACTTCCTGCACTGGTGTTCATTTCCAAACAATCACAGCAGGCATTCCACGACATTTAACATTTGAACCATACGTGCACTGAATTTATTAAGCGGGCTTGCGGAGCAAGGACCATGCAGAGCATGGCCCTTGCAGAGCAAGGCCCGTTTATAGTAATCTCTAAGTCCTGTTTCTTTATTAAGCGGGCTTGCGGAGCAAGAGCAGAGCTCTTGCAGAGCAAGGCCCGATTATAGTAATCTCTAAGTCCTGTTTAGTTATTATTATTAAGCGGGCTTGCGGAGCAAGAGCAGAGCTCTGCCCGATTATAGTAATCTCTAAGTCCTGTTTATTGGTTCTCTTGTACAGGGACAGTAAAAATAGAAAATGGATCTCCTCCTAGGCCTTTCGAGATAGAGACACCGTTCAAACACTAAAACGACCGGCTCGGCTTGGAGATCGCGTTTCGTTATAGGCTTCTCCGTGTCTCTTGTCGTTTTCCCGTTTTTGGCGATTTAGTGAAAGCCTGGGTCCCCATTGGAAACAGTGGTGGAACCTCCATGAACCAAGGTTCCGCCACTCTAGAGATTAGAGTGTAGGAGGCTTTTTCGGTCATAAAACATCAACACTTTCACCTAGAAGTTTAGTTGACGCGTTGTTAGCGAGCTCTATGGGATGTCTCCAAATTGTGAAAGTTTCATCTCCCAACTCCCAATACTTTTTAAATGGCAGGTTTGTAAAAAAAACAGGCCTGGCTCTATGGAGAATCCCAGTCTTTTGAAAAGTGCATTTTTCAAGAGATCAGCGCATGTCCCACACGGAGGTCCATTTGTGCCTGAACCCTTTCACCTATAAACTTAATTCAAAGACTGTTAGAGAGATCACAAGCATGACTCCGATCTGTGAAAAGGACACGTGCCAACTCCTTTTAGTTTTTTTACAACGATGTTGTAAAGACAAAAAAACTCATTCTCATTTTCTCCCCTGTTAAAGGCTCAATACTAACTGTCTTTCAGTCAATCACAACAGGTGCAGCCAGTGAAGGATTCCATTTCAACTGTCACTGTCTCAAGATTCCATTCTTAACGAGCAGGTGCGAGCAAGCATTCTAGAAGCCTATTGTTCAGCTCTGCAATGCAATGTAATATAGTCTTGCTGGACTATGCATGATAATTAGCTGCTTGGCTTAGTGGTAATGCATGCTGCTGCATCAGAGATATGGAGGTTGAGGGTTCGAAACCCACACAAAGCCATGTTGATTTTCTAAATTATATCATATGCAGCGTTCCTTGGCCGACTTAAAATGCCATGTATATCATTTAGTATGTATGGCAAATGTGCTGAATTACAGATATTGAGGTTGGGGGTTCGAAACCCAGTCAAAGCCATGTTGATTTTCAAAATTACATCATATGCAGTGTTCCTTGGCCAAGTTAAAATGCCATGCATGTCATTTAGTATGCATGGCAAATGTGCTGGATTACAGATATGGAGGTTGGGGGTTCGAATCCCAGTCAAAGCCATGTTGACTTTCAAAATTATATCATATGCAGTGTTCCTTGGCCAACTTAAAATGCCATGTATGTCATTTAGTATGAATGGCAAATGTGCTGAATTAGGGATATGGGGGTTGGAGGTTCGAACCCCAGTCGAAGCCATGTTGATTTTCAAAATGATATCATATGCAGTGTTCCTTAGCCAACTTCAAATATCATGTATTGTATGTCATTTAATATCAATGGCAAAGGGGTTGGATTACAGATATGGAGGTTGTGAGTTCGAATCCCGCTCGAAGCCATGTTGATTTTCAAAATTATATCATATGCAGTGTTCCTTAGCCAACTTAAAATACCATGTATGTCATTTAGTATATCCCCAAAACGCAGAGCTACAACACTTTCAAGATGGCTGAATCCAAGATGCCTGAATTGTTTGGCCCATAACTTCTGACTGGGTGGATGGAGTTTTTCCAAGATTTATTTCAGCTTTGTTTTCTCAATAGTACTTTGTTTCATCTCTGCCCCAAAAGGCAAGCCCGCTTCCAGCATTTTCTGTGAGAATGCATTTCTAGTTATTATTATTGGTCTTGTGCAGGGCAGCAGTAAAATAGAAAATGGATCTCCTCCTAGGCCTTTCGAGATAGAGACACCTTTCAAACACTAAAACGACCGGCTCGGCTTGGAGATCGCGTATCGTTATAGGCTTCTCCGTGTCTCTTGTCGTTTTCCCGTTTTTGGCGATTTTGTGAAAGCCTGGGTCTCCATTGAAAACTATGGTGGAACCTTCATGAACCAAAGTTCCGCCACTCTAGAGATTAGAGTGTAGGAGGCTTTTTCGGTCATAAAACATCAACACTTTCACCTAGAAGTTTAGTTGACGCGTTGTTAGCGAGCTCTATGGGATGTCTCCAAATTGTGAAAGTTTCATCTCCCAACTCCCAATACTTTTTAAATGGCAGGTTTGTAAAAAAAACAGGCCTGGCTCTATGGAGAATCCCATTCTTTCGAAAAGTGCATTTTTCAAGAGATCAGCGCATGTCCCACAAGGAGGTCCATTTGTGCCTGAAAAATTTAACCTATAAACTTCATTCAAAGACTGTTAGAGACATCACAAGCATGACTCCGATCTGTGAAAAGGACACGTGCCAACTCCTTTTAGTTTTTTTACAACGATGTTGTAAAGACAAAAAACTCATTCTCATTTTCTCCCCTGTTAAAGGCTCAATACTAACTGTCTTTCAGTCAATCACAACAGGTGCAGCCAGTGAAGGATTCCATTTCAACTGTCACTGTCTCAAGATTCCATTCTTAACGAGCAGGTGCGAGCAAGCATTCTAGAAGTCCATTGTTCAGCTCTGCAATGCAATGTAATATAGTCTTGCTGGACTATGCATGACAAGTAGCTGCTTGGCTTAGTGGTAATGCATGCTGCTGCATTAAAGATATGGAGGTTGAGGGTTCGAAACCCACATGAAGCAATGTTGATTTTCTAAATTATATCATATGCAGCGTTCCTTGGCCGACTTAAAATGCCATACATGTATATCATTTAGTATGGATGGCAAATGTGCTGAATTACAGATATTGAGGTTGGGGGTTCGAAACCCAGTCAAAGCCATGTTGATTTTCAAAATTACATCATATGCAGTGTTCCTTGGCCAACTTAAAGTGCCATGTATGTCATTTAGTATGCATGGCAAATGTGCTGGATTACAGATATGGAGGTTGGGGGTTCGAATCCCAGTCAAAGCCATGTTGATTTTCAAAAGTATATCATATGCAGTGTTCCTTGGCCAACTTAAAATGCCATGTATGTCATTTAGTATGAATGGCAAATGTGCTGAATTAGGGATATGGGGGTTGGAGGTTCGAACCCCAGTCGAAGCCATGTTGATTTTCAAAATGATATCATATGCAGTGTTCCTTAGACAACTTCAAATATCATGTATCGTATGTCATTTAATATCAATGGCAAAGGGGTTGGATTACAGATATGGAGGTTGTGAGTTCTAATCCCGCTCGAAGCCATGTTGATTTTCAAAATTATATCATATGCAGTGTTCCTTAGCCAACTTAAAATACCATGTATGTCATTTAGTATATCCCCAAAACGCAGAGCTACAACACTTTCAAGATGGCTGAATCCAAGATGGCTGAATTGTTTGGCCCATAACTTCTGACTGGGTGGATGGAGTTTTTCCAAGATTTCTTTTAGCTTTGTTTTCTCAATAGTACTTTGTTTCATCTCTGCCCCAAAAGGCAAGCCCGCTTCCAGCATTTTCTGTGAGAATGCATTTCTAGTTATTATTTATCGTTCTTGTGCAGGGATCTCCTCCTAGGCCTTTCGAGATAGAGACACCGTTCAAACACTAAAACGACCGGCTCGGCTTGGAGATC
Source organism: Engraulis encrasicolus (assembly GCF_034702125.1). Lineage (NCBI taxonomy): Eukaryota > Metazoa > Chordata > Actinopteri > Clupeiformes > Engraulidae > Engraulis > Engraulis encrasicolus. The sequence goes on along the minus strand of NC_085877.1, from coordinate 22,840,210 downwards.
GCGTATACTAATAGGCTTTTCCGTGTCTCTTGTCGTTTTCCCGTTTTTGGTGATTTTGTGAAAGCCTGGGCCCCCATTGAAAATAGTGGTGGAACCTCCATGAACCAAAGTTCCGCCACTCTAGAGATTAGAGTGTAGGAGGCTTTTTCGGTCATAAAACATCAACACTTTCACCTAGAAGTTTAGTTGACGCGTTGTTAGCGAGCTCTATGGGATGTCTCCAAATTGTGAAAGTTTCATCTCCCAACTCCCAATACTTTTTAAATGGCAGGTTTGTAAAAAAACAGACCTGGCTCTATGGAGAATCCCAGTCTTTGGAAAAGTGCATTTTTCAAGAGATCAGCGCATGTCCCACACGGAGGTCCATTTGTGCCTGAAAAATTTAACCTATAAACTTCATTCAAAGACTGTTAGAGAGATCACAAGCATGACTCCGATCTGTGAAAAGGACACGTGCCAACTCCTTTTAGTTTTTTTACAACGATGTTGTAAAGACAAAAAACTCATTCTCATTTTTCTCCCCTGTTAAAGGCTCAATACTAACTGTCAGTTAGTATCAGAACAGGTGCTCCCAATGAAGGATTCCATCTTAACTGCCACTGTCTCAAGATTCTATTCTTAACGAGCAGGTGCGAGCAAGCATTCTAGAAGTCTATTGTTCAGCTCTTCAATGCAATGTAATATAGTCTTGCTGGACTGTGTATGACAGCTAGCTGCTTGGCTTAGTGGTAATGCATGCCGCTGCATTAGAGATATGGAGGTTCAGGGTTCGAATCCCATCCGAAGCCATGTTGATTTTCTAAATTATATCATGTGCAGCGTTCCTTGGCCGACTTAAAACGCCATGTATATCATTTAGTATGGATGGCAAATGTGCTGAATTACAGATATTGAGGTTGGGGGTTCGAAACCCAGTCAAAGCCATGTTGATTTTCAAAATTATATCATATGCAGTGTTCCTTGGCCAACTTAAAATGCCATGTATGTCATTTAGTATGCATGGCAAATGTGCTGGATTACAGATATGGAGGTTGGGGGTTCGAATCCCAGTCAAAGCCATGTTGATTTTCTAAATTATATCATATGCAGCGTTCCTTGGCCGACTTAAAATGCCATGTATATCATTTAGTATGCATGGCAAATGTGCTGGATTACAGATATGGAGGTTGGGGGTTCGAATCCCAGTCAAAGCCATGTTGATTTTCTAAATTATATCATATGCAGCGTTCCTTGGCCGACTTAAAATGCCATGTATATCATTTAGTATGGATGGCAAATGTGCTGAATTACAGATATTGAGGTTGGGGGTTCGAAACCCAATCAAAGCCATGTTGATTTTCAAAATTATATCATATGCAGTGTTCCTTGGCCAACTTAAAATGCCATGTATGTCATTTAGTATGCATGGCAAATGTGCTGGATTACAGATATGAAGGTTGGGGGTTCGAATCCCAGTCAAAGCCATGTTGATTTTCAAAATGATATCATATGCAGTGTTCCTTGGCCAACTTAAAATGCCATGTATGTCATTTAGTATGAATGGCAAATGTGCTGAATTAGGGATATGGGGGTTGGAGGTTCGAACCCCAGTCGAAGCCATGTTGATTTTCAAAATGATATCATATGCAGTGTTCCTTAGCCAACTTCAAATATCATGTATTGTATGTCATTTAATATCAATGGCAAAGGGGTTGGATTACAGATATGGAGGTTGTGAGTTCTAATCCCGCTCGAAGCCATGTTGATTTTCAAAATTATATCATATGCAGTGTTCCTTAGCCAACTTAAAATACCATGTATGTCATTTAGTATATCCCCAAAACGCAGAGCTACAACACTTTCAAGATGGCTGAATCCAAGATGGCTGAATTGTTTGGCCCATAACTTCTGACTGGGTGGATGGAGTTTTTCCAAGATTTCTTTTAGCTTTGTTTTCTCAATAGTACTTTGTTTCATCTCTGCCCCAAAAGGCAAGCCCGCTTCCAGCATTTTCTGTGAGAATGCATTTCTAGTTTGTAGTTCTTTTTTTTAAATTATTATTTAAATGTAATAAAAACATCACCAATCCATAGAGCACCATCTCTCTCTCTCCAGGCAGTTTGAAGTAGTTGCTACGCGATGATTTGAATGTTATGCACTTCAACAAGTAGCACTTAACTTTTTGGTGTATTATATGTATTGGAAAAAGAAGAATGCATTTCTGCATCTGCATCATGATGTTCAAGGAATCTTCATTCTGCCCACACAGATACTCATTTGTGTCCTGGCCGCCACACTTTAATTTAATTTCTCCGTGAGACATGGGTTCTTGTCTTTTTTTTATAGTGGCATCAACTGATTGAATTTGCGATTATTGTCATGACTCACTTTCATGGGTCTCTCGCTCGCGCTCTCTCCCTCTCTGTCTGTCTCTTTCTCTCTCTCCATGTACACAAATACCTCTTTCTCACAAACAGACAGCCATCTGCTGGTGCTGAAACCCTGTAGAGGCTTGCCCTTCTGGTGGTCTGTACAAAAACATCTTGGTGTGTTGTCTTCGCCGCAAAGCTCAGAAGACGTTTTCTTTTTCACTTATCCAATGCATACACACACACCACACACATCAACCCATTCCCTCTCTCTCAACCCACCCTATCCAATAACGGAACAAAAACATGCAAAAAAAAACCCTGAAAAAAATCACACACACACACAAAATGTTTCGCACATTGTAAACAGACACACACACACAGACACACACACACACAGACACACACACACTTTCCCTCTTGTCCTCACCTGAGGTGTCCGATGTTGTAGAAGCGGCTGGCGCCGTCGGTGGTGCGCACCACCTTGAGGCAGAAGGCGGGCTGCATCTGCCGCACCTCCAGCAGCACGAGCGCCAGGTACTGGATGAAGAGCAGCGCGTCCACCAGCGACGCCGCGTAGCCCACGATGCCCCGGTAGTCGCGCTCGCGCGGCTCCAGCACCCGCACGCCGTAGAACAGCCAGTAGGACGCCACGAACAGGAACAGCAGCGCCATGAGGAGCCCGCGGAAGACGAAGAGGCGCGGGAGTGTGGCGCGCTGCGGGCGGAGGAACAGCGCCCAGGACGACAGCGCCAGCACCAGCAGCTTGAAGGCCAGGGAGACGTAGAGGCCTTCGCAGGGCACGCCACAGGGCTCCAGCTGGTCCCTCCAGAGGAGCTGGGGCAGCAGGAGGAAGGCCAGCGGGGTGAGCAGGGCGAACAGGCCCAGGGCGCCGCTCAGCACGGGGGCGGCAAAGCGGCGGCACTCGAGCGGGGAGGAGTCCTCTAGCTCCTTGGAGGCACGCGTCAGGTCCTCGTTGGAGATGCTGTGCTCTGAGGTGCCGGTCACCACGGTGGTGGTCTCGCCCCAGTTGTCATCCTGGTCAAAGGAGAGGGGAAGAAGCAGAAGAGAGGCCGGTTTAGAAAGTGAGCTCTTCAAATTTGAAGATCACGATTAGTACATTATATCAATTATTAACCTTTAAGAGTGTACCGTCACACCGGTGTGACGGGAATTTTCGGGCAGTGAAAGTTCTATAGAATTCTGGGCGTTGTATGGAATTGTATGGAATTGTAGAATCTTGCATTGTTATAGAACGCATTCTTTTTATAGAATGCTCAAAAACCCACACTCTTAAAGGTTAATCATATTAATACTATCACATTGCTATTAGAACATTAGCACAAAAAAATGAGATCATACTATATAAAGCGGTCGCAAATGGCTCAGTGCCATTTTCGCATCAAGATTTTGGGGACCAGATGTACCATTTTTAAACTACTACTTTTGTAATGAAAAACTGATGAGAATCTGGTCATCATTGTCTGGTCGTGCTGTGCGTGTGTGCATGTTGTACCATGCATTGGTATGTTTTAAAGAGATCACAAAACCATACAAATTGGATTACGACGGTTCGCTAAAAATGTATGATCTCTGTGTTTGGAATGACTGGCAGCAAATGAGCTTTTTAGTCATTATGGAAATTATGGTTTTCCGGTCCTTGTTTTTTTTTTTATCAGCAAGGTAATGCCAAGACCTGCAGCTGTAACTAATTAATTACATCCTCTAGATGTCCCATCCTCCTCCCCCACACTTATCCCTCTTTCTTTCATCTTTACACATTTTTTACCCTATTCCCTGTTTTGTACTGCTGTTTGCCATCTTCTACCTCCTGCTGTTTATCTCCTCCTTTCTCCGCATGCTCTTCCCTTCCCTCCATCCCTCTCCCTTTTTTAACTTCACTGTCTTTTGATATCTTTGCTTCTCCCTTCCCCCATCTCACAGCCATCATTCCTCTCTCCCGCTACTCTCTCCATTTCCCCTCCCCCTATCCTTTATAACTACTTCATGTGTCTGCGTGTACCTCCCTCTTTTTTGCTAATGTCTTCGCCTATTCTGATTCCCTGATTAGCTATATCATTTCCATACCCTTTTCTTCTTCCAATCTGTGTCAACGCTATGAATCCCTAATTTAGAGATTTCCATGATTTCTCTTCAATGTAATTTGCCCCTCCCTGCCTCTCTTTATGGTCGGACAGGGTTTTACCAAAATGGCTATTTGGAAGAGAACAGAATTGAATTTTTTTTGTGCCATTGGCTCACGGCACCGTTCAGACATTTCTGGTCTGTATGTATCAAATTAACCAAACAAAACCCCATTATTGGTCAATTCGTCTCAAGCGTTAGCTTCACTAAGAGAGTTTGGATTGTTCAGGTTCTAAGAGTGCATGATAAGAATTAAATAAATGTAAGTATTTAAGTATTGAATTAAACATATGTAATGCATTTACTATTTATTATTTTGGTTCATCTTTGTCCCCTAAATGTCATTTCCAGTCCACTGCTCCTCATTAGCCTGTCCAAGCTGACAAAAACGTCCATTGAAAAATCCGGGGGGAAAAATAAGGGCGGAAACGAGTGCGGTCCTCTCCTTCATGTTTTGTCTTCAGGTTGTTGCTTTCCCGTAGTTATATAGATAACGGATGCACATGGCGTCTTCCTATGTTGCGTTGTATACATAGGCCATTGTGCTGGAGGCTTCCTGAGCAAGGTTCATCTAAACCTGCCCTGCCCTAGCCTTCCCTTGGCCACATGACGCTGTAAGCATGCTGATGATTGATAATGAGAGAATGCTGGGCCAGGGTTTACTGGGTCATCTCAAGGCTGCCATCCTGGCTGTGTGTGTGTGTGTGTGTGTGTGTGTGTGTGTGTGTGTGTGTGTGTGTGTGTGTGTGTGTGTGTGTGTGTGTGTGTGTGTTGAAGTCACAGCTAGGGCACTAGCTGAGTGAGTGAAATATTGTCCTGCTGGAATGGAAGACATGCACATCTGATGGTCCCCATAGTCTATCATAAATTACAACACAGACACACACACAGACACACACACGGGCATGTCCTGCCATGCTTAATCAAGGCGTCGCTCAAGATTCCTAGATTCCACCACCACACACACACACACACACACACACACACACACACACACACACACACACACACACACACACACACACACACACACACACACACACAGTCAGAGCAGCAGGGAAATGTGGGTTGAGCATCTGAACCTTCTCTTGCTGTGTATGACATTAATCTACATGTCAGCAACACCACTGTAAAGAAAGTCGCCCAAGAGAGAGAAAGAAAGAGAGACAATGAGAGAATGGGAGAGCACCAGAGAGCGATCATGACATAGAGAGAAAGAGAAAGAGCAACAAAAAAGCGCAAGACACAGAGAAATGGATAGGTATAGAGTGATACAAAAAGAAACAGTGTATGAGAGAGACAGAGAGATAGAGACGGACAGAAGGAGAGAGAAAGTCTTAGGCGTTAGCAAGGGTGAGCTGGTTGGCAGGCAGACAGCCAGGCCCAGAGAGAGAGAGAGAGAGAGAGAGAGAGAGAGAGAGAGAGAGAGAGAGAGAGAGAGAGAGAGAGAGAGAGAGATAGAGAGATAGAGAGAGATGTGGGTGGGTGGGAGGGAGGGCATCCCCGTTTCCCAGCGAGATGGACTGGAGAGATTAATGGAGTCGCGCTGGAGATTAATGATCTGCTGCTGATATAAAAAGCACCGCCGCGACAAAGAAACCAGAACAGGGCCAGGAGAAGAAGAAAAGATGGAGGGAAGGAGAGAGAGAGAGGAGAGAGGAAGGGATGAAGGGAATGGAGGAATGGAGGAGGGGGTAACGTTTCAAGAAAGGAGAACAGGGCCAGGAGAAGAAATGATGGAGGGGAGGAAGAGAGAGGAGACAGGAAGTAGGAAGAAGTTCAGAATGAATGGAGGAGAGAAAGGAATGGAGAAGAGGGGTACTGGGTAGGGAGGGAGGGGTAGCGTTTCAAGAAAGGAGGAGAGGGTCAGGAGAAAAGAAGTGATGGAGGGGAGAGAAGAGAGAGGGGGAAGGAAGGAAGGAAGGAAGGAAGGAAGGAAGGAAGGAAGGAAGGAAGGAAGGAAGGAAGGAAGGAAGGGAAGGAAGGAAGGAAGGAAGGAAGGAAGGAAGGAAGGAAGGAAGGAAGGAAGGAAGGAAGGAAGGATGGAGGAAAGGAACAGATGAAAAGAAGGAGAGGGGGATGGTGGAGAGGAGAGGGAGGAGAACAGGGCCAGGAGAATTGAAAAGATGGAGGGGAGGAGAGAGAGGAGAGAGGAAGGATGAAATAAGGATGGATGGATGAAGGGAAAATGGGAATAAAGGAGAGGGGGACTGTGGAAAGAATAGGGAGGGAGGGGTAGCATTTAAATACAGGAGAACAGGGCCAGGAGAAATGACAAGATGGGAGGGGAGGAGAGGACAGAGAGGAGAGACAAGATGGAAGGAGGGATAGCAGAGGAAGGAGGAGAATGGAGGAGAGGAGGAGGGTGGAGAGGGAGGGAAAGCTAATGCTTCACAAAAAGAGAACACTGACAGGAGAAATGGTAAATGGACGGCATATAGCGCCTTTCCACTCCTTTGAGCACTCAAAGCGCTATACATTATATGCCTCACATTCACCCATTCACAGACTGGTGGCAGTGGCTGCCACGCAGGGTACGTGGTTAAGTATCTTGCTCAAGGACACATCGATCGGGTCAGGCAGAGCGGGGCTCGAACCTGCAACCTTCTGGTTGCAGAACTGCTCATCTACCACCTGGGGGAGGCGAGAGGGACGAACTTGTAGTGTTTAAAGAAATGAGAACAGGGCCAGGAGAAAATAAATGACAAAGCAGAGGAGAGGGGTGGGAGGCAAGATGAAGGAGGGATAGAAGAAAGAGTGGGAGGAATGATGGAGGGAGGAGTTACATTTCAAGAAAGGAGAGGAAAAAAGCTGGAGAAAAGGAGAAAAGCTGGAGGAGAGGAGAGGAGAGAAGAACGAGAGGAGAGGAGAGGACAAGAGTGAAGAGAGGAGAGGAGAGTGGAGTTGAGTGGAGAGGAGATGAGATGAGCAAAGAGGAGAGGAGAGGAACAAAGTAAAGAGGAGAGGGGTGGGGTGGGAGACAAGAGGAAGGAAGGAATGATTGATCGAGGCAGGAGGAGCCGGGCAACGGGGAAATAAATGAAGGAGAAAAGCGGAGAAGAGGGAGTTGGAGGAAAAGAGGGAGCAGGGACATGGAAGGAGGATGGAGTGGCGTTGAAGTAAAACACGGCCATGGGGCAAATGGATGGCGATGAAGGAGGGAGGAGTGGCGTTTAAAGAAAGGAGAACAGAGCCAAGAAGAAAGAAAGAAATAATGGAGGAGAGGAGCGGAGAAGAGAGGAGATGAGAGAAGAGGGGCGGAAGGAAGGAGCAAGGAAGGAGGGATGGTGGTAATGATGCCAGGTGGATAGTGTTTAAAGAAAGGAAATCATGGCCACAAGGAAAATAATAGAGAAAAGGGGAGGAGATGAAGGAGGAAAGCTGGAAAGGTAAGGATGGTGGGGAGGGAGAATGGGGTGGCGTTTAAGGAAAACACAGCCCGGAGCTCAGAAGCGAGGAGAGAAGGCAGGTAGGAATGAGAAGAGGGGAGGAAAGAATGGGGAAGAGGAGAGAATAGAGACAGAGGAAGAAAGGAGTGGTGGAGGTAGAGACAGGAGGAGAGAAGAATGAGATGGAAGAGAGGAATGGTGGGGTAATATTCAAAGAAAGAACAGGGCCAGGAAAAAAGATGGAGGAGAGAAGAGAGATAAGAGCGGGGATTGAGGAAGGGACAAGAGGACTGGAGGAGTGGGGGATGGTGGAGAGTGAGGCTGAGAAGGGTAGCGTTTAAACTAAAGCAGTGATTCTCAAAGTGTGGTCCGGGGACCACTGGTGGTCCGCGACAGGGCTCAGGTGGTCCGCGAGGGGATGTCTACTTTCCAAAGACAAACTAGCAGTAGGCTATAGTTGTAACATTATTACAAAGCTAAACATAGCTGAAGTCATATTTTCACCACAATAAGACAGGTTTGAAATGTGAATAAAAAGTAAGTGACCTGCATTTAAATTAGAAGTGTCAAATTAGTACTCGTCAACTGTCAATTCAGTTGACAGGTGGTCCCTGAACATTTTTTGGGTGACAAAGTGGTCCTCGGTCTGAAATTGTTTGAGAAACACTGGTTTAAAGAAAGTAGAACAGGGACTCAAAAAAAATAACTTATGGAGAAGAGAAGAGAGAGGAAAAGAGAGAGGTATGAGACAATGGGTGCTGTTTAAGGAAGGAGGGAAAGAATACAAGAAAGAAGAGCAAGATACAGGGGATATGTGGTTGGTGATGCTTCAGTGTGTGTCGATATATCGATGTACTGTATGTGTTATGTCTGTATTTTGAGGACCCTCTCGAGAATGAAAGAATTTGACTTTGAAAGAGTGTGGTTGGAGGCGAGATGATGGTTGGATGGTGGATAGAGAGAGAGAGAGAGAGAGAGAGAGAGAGAGAGAGAGAGAGAGAGAGAGAGAGAGAGAGAAAGGACAATGATTGAGGAGAGTACAGAGAGTGGAAAGGAAGGGTGACAGTAAAAGAGGAAAGGAGGTAAATACTTTGTGTCAGCAAAAAGACCTGCTTTTGTTTAAATTGAGCACTGATAGTACCCCCTGTGGCTTGGTACCTACTGGTGTTGATGATGACTATTGCTCCTTGAAATGAAAAGAATCTCTCCTGGATCATGCTTGTAATTTCGCTCTCATTACCTTTTGGATGTTTTCTGCTTTGACCATGTGCATGGCGAATGAGAGATCTCGCTAAACATAAATACACAAGTTAACAGATGAATTACCGGTAATTGATTAATTCTCCATTCTCCATTGTTAAGGGAAGGAGAGATGGCAGTAGGAGAGGAGAGAAGATGATAGGAGGAGAGGAGTGAGACAAGACAGGAGGCGAGACCAAGCAGGAGGGGGGGTTGTTGAGCAAAGGAGGAAGGAGAGGAGGGAAAAAGAGGTGGATGATGAGGAGGGAAAGAGGAGGTGGAGGAAATGAGGCAATAACAATTACGGAGATATAAAAGATGACTGCCATTAGGGAAGACTGAAGGATGAAGCGTACCGTGTGTAATTAGAGAGAGAGAGAGAGAGAGAGAGAGAGAGAGAGAGAGAGAGAGAGAGAGAGCAAGTGTGTGTGTGTGTGTGTGTGTGTGTGTGTGTGTGTGTGTGTGTGTGTGTGTCTGTGTGTGTGTGTCTGTGTGTGTGTGTCTGTGTGTGTGTGTGTGTGTGTGTGTGTGTGTGTGTCTGTCTTCTGAATGGAAAAACAGATTGGAGGAGGTAGGAATGCAAGACAAGATGACAAGACATCCAGCTGGGGTTTTCAAAAGCTAATTTCAGCCCTTCATCTCGTCTACATCTTAATGTGAGATGTGTCAACTCTAGCAAATGTATGCACCAGTGATTCTTGAACATGGCTCTACTGACTGGCAGATGGATCAGGCTAATATAACAGTGTATAATTTTACTTGAGTTTGGGCAGGTATTGCAATGCTGTGTGTGTGTCCGTGTGTGTCCGTGTGTGTCCGTGTGTGTGTGTGTCCGTGTGTGTGTGTGTCCGTGTGTGTGTGTGTCCGTGTGTGTGTGTGTCCGTGTGTGTGTGTGTCCGTGTGTGTGCGTGTCCGTGTGTGTGCGTGTCCGTGTGTGTGCGTGTCCGTGTGTGTGCGTGTGTCCGTGTGTGTGCGTGTCCGTGTGTGCGTGTCCGTGTCCGTGTGTGCGTGTCCGTGTGTGCGTGTCCGTGTGCGCGTCCGTGTGCGCGTCCGTGTGCGCGTCCGTGTGCGCGTCCGTGTGCGTGTCTGTGTGCGTGTCTGTGTGCGTGTCTGTGTGCGTGTCTGTGTGCGTGTCTGTGTGCGTGTCTGTGTGCGTGTCTGTGTGCGTGTCTGTGTGCGTGTCATCTGCAGAGGAAGCCAAATAAACAGACACTCTCTTGCATGCACATACGCGCGCAAGCATGCACACAAACACCTGTGAGTCTACGAGTCAAGAGATGTGAAAAAGTCGCCCGCAGTCTTGGCCCGAGGGCCATGTTGCCATCTCTGGGTGCACTTGATGATCCTGTTTGACCTTTGTACAGGTATGGAAGTGCGTCTTTGTACGCACAGAATTTCAAGAGGGCTTTATGTTCTCACGGTTCACGAGTCACTATGGTTCACAATTTAAAAAATTCCCACCATCCAGCATTTCCTCACTCTCACTTCTCATTTAACTGTGTCATCATGTGAAATCCTGTGGATTTGCTGTTATTGGTGCATCATTTATTTATTCATTTGTTTATTTATTCGTGCCTGTGCACAAGTGTTCACACCTGTGTAAATGTATACATCCACAGCACTATTTTTTGCTAGAAGAATGCATCCGTAAGGAAAGGTCAGGATAACTAAACCCTAGACCAGTAATGACTTCTTAAATAAGCTCTTCAACCACACAATGGTGTCTTCCCGTGAGTATACGTACTATACTTAGTGTGCGGTTCTGACCTACATATGATACCTGTGTGCCATGTCTTCAGGCATGGCTTTGACCTAGATAGATAGTCCAACACATTTTAGTACTTTTATTTGGATTGCAGTTACACAGATCCATAGACCCATATTGCTGGAAATCACAGCAGAGTTGTAGGGGGATGATCATGCAGTTAGTCAGTCCAATACTTAATATAGATAAACATGACATCGCCGTGTCCAGATGGACAAACTGCCTATGATGGCAGAGATTGAACAGTATTTTGCCAGTCACGCACACGCACCTAATGATGGAAGCACTGGTGATGGGCTGGGAATGAAATCCTTCCTGGTTTAAACTGTTTCAGCATCTTAATGAAGTATATTTTTGTCATGTGAAGGATTGTAGTCTACTACAGTTCCATTTTCCATTACGTTAAGCCAAGAGTCCCCCTCGTATACGCTCCCTCCTGTGCCATGCCGGGGAGTATCCACGGCGGTTGAAGTCATAAAGTGTGTTTGGGAAGAAAACTGTGTCTGATCAAGACCTGAAAGGACCAGACAACTGCCTAATCGTAGTTGGAAGTGTATGTGTGTGTGTGTGTGTGTGTGTGTGTGGTGGGGGGTGTCGTTCTGGTGTGCACCCTGCCTTAGGCGTAATCCAGCTATGGGATTCCAATTAGAGATAAACATCAGAATTAGAACCGAAGACGTCTCTGTGACCATGTTTGCTGTATGGACAAGCTCAGGCTTGTGGAGATGATAACCTAAAGATTGGGGAAGGGTGTGTCATAAAATAGCATGTACCTTCAGGGGCTAGCACCCCCGCCTCACTCCCACTTGAGTGAGGAAGCAAGAGAACCCATAGCGATTGGTCAGAACAAATTTGACGTGAAAGCAACTATCGCTTGTAAATCAGTCCTCACCAAATCACTGTGGTTTTCAAATCTGGGTAACCAGATTACACTACCCTGTGTCTGCTGTTCTGTCTGCAGATATGTGATGCTCTTGAGTCACAACTTACCCGCTCATCTCCGCGGGTGGACTCTGTGTCCAGCAGGGGCTCTCCGGGAGCCTGGATGGTGACTGACTTGTCTCCACGGCTGCTGCTGTCTCTGCTCTTCGAGCGATGTCTGTCCCTTCGGTCCCTACAAGACAGACACACACACAGACAGGCGTTATGTACAGAGAAGAGATGAAGGCATATTCCACATTGGTACCTTTATACACACCCGCATGCATCAAGTTAGTAAGTAAGTAAGTAAGTATGCCTTTAATTATCCCGCCATGGGGAAATTCATTTGTTGCAGCAGTAACATACAGATTGTGCAAAGACAGTAGACAGTATACATACAACATCACAGGACCAGGAGGTTAAAAAGTATATGTAGGATAGATAAAAAAGAGATGTTAAGGAAAATATAAATGTCTCTGTTAAAAACAACAAGTACATTAGTAAAAGTGAAAGTGCATTTGTAAAAAGTGCATTAGCAGCTTCATAAAAAGGAGGAGAGGGTGCTAGGACAATAATAAATAAGTAAGTTAAAAAGACAAAACACACACACATACACACACACACACACAAATAAGTGTTTGCACATGCTTACATGCGAGTACAACAGCTCACCTTCAGTCTTAGCTTTTTTATATTACTGACCATGTTCCACCCACAAACACAAAACCCCTCTCGTCTGTTTGCGGACACTTATACCACTTTTCCACTGCCGTTTTTCTGGTAGGCCTACAGCTCTACAAAGCGAGACTACAGCTCTACAAAGCACTTTTTGCTTTTCGAATAGGCACAACACAGCTCAATCAAAAAGCAAAAAGTGGCGACTGAGTTGCATTGTGTCGAGCTGTAGGCGTACCGGAAAACAGGCAGTGGAAAAGAGGCATTAGTGAGTTGGATGACCCTTATGAGTAGCCGGAGTATTTTAACTCCTCCATGTCTCACATCCCTCACACAAACACTTACACAATTAACTAACATAATTGTGTGTAATCGTGTGAATGCATTGCCTGTACAGTGTCTTGACTTTTGCCAAGAAAGGAGCTATAAAAACACATCATCATCATCCTCACCTGTGTTTCCGGGAGCTTCTGGAGTGGGAGGACTTGTAGGAGTAGCCCGAGTACTGCGACTCGTTGTCCATGTTGTCGTGGGCAGGTGGGCGGGGTTTGTGGCCCCCTCCTCCGCCCGTCAAACCGCCGGCTCCGCCCCCTAGCTGGCTCTTGCGCTCGCTCAGAGACTTGGAAGAGAGGGCGAGGGGCAGCTTGAGCAACTCCACCTTACTCCTGAGAGAATCTATCTTGGAGGCTGAGGGACAGGAGAGGAAGCTCTAATGGAGAGAGAGAGAGAGAGAGAGAGAGAGAGAGAGAGAGAGAGAGAGAGAGAGAGCGAGAGAGAGAGAGAGAGAGAGAGAGAGAGAGAGAGAGAGAGAGAGAGAGAGAGAGAGAGAGAGAGAGAGAGAGAGCGAGAGAGAGCGAGAGAGAGCGAGAGAGAGCGAGAGAGAGCGAGAGAGAGAGAAAGATTAGCGCATGTTATTTGGAGGACCATGAAGATGACAGATTGAGCAACACCACGTTACTCCTGAGAGAATCTATACAGGAGGCTGAGGGACAGGAGAGGAAGTTCTGATGGAGTGATAGTGGGATGAAGGGGAGGGGAGGGGGGATAGAAAAAAAGAAAGACAGAGAGAGGGGGAGTCGTGCTATTTAGAGGAGAGGGCCCATCGGCAGCTTGAGTAACTCATGAGAGACCTACTCCGTGACTAACTCCAGAGAGAATCTATCGTGGAGGCTGAGGCCAGTGTTGCCAGATTGGGCTTTTTCCCGCCCAATTGGGCTGCTTAGGATGGCTGTGTGCGGGTAAAAATGGCATTTAGCAGAAAAACCTGCCCAATTTTTCCCATAGAATTCAGTAGAATTGGGCGGGATTTTGTGCTTCTAGGCGGGTTTTGAGCATTTTTTGGTCTGGAAATCATCAGCCTCATCTGGCAACCCTGGCTGAGGCATAAGAAAGGAAGCTCAGATGGAGAGATGAGACAGAGAGAGAGAGGGATGAGTTATTTGGAGCAGAGGGTCAGCAGCAGTTGGAGTAGCTCCAACTTATTCCTGAGAGAACAGAGGAAACTGATGTAAGGATACAGGGATGAAGAGAGGAATGAGAGAGAGAGAGAGAGAGAGAAAATGATAGGTGGATATGGGTAGATTGGGGGATACAGGATTAAAGAGAGGACTACAGCAATATCTCAAGAGAGATCATGTAAGAAATTACTTCAAATGTGGAAAAAGGTGTTTAAAAAATGTAAGCGTGCAGTAGAACAGCATCAGCTGTTTGAGTGACATTCAAACAGCACATGAGCTTCAGTGAGTCAGTTAACTAGAAGAGCAAGTTTAGCCACGTTTCATCCATCTCTCAGAATTGAATTCCTATGCGTACACATCCACGAAAGCAAGAAAATGACTCAGACACTGAGGAGAGACACCTCACTTTACCTCAGGTTTATGATCTTCATTGGATTTCATTGTCGATTTCATTATCACTATATCATTTCATGAAATGAAAGTCCATCCCTATTACATGACATTATATTTGGCAGCACTTTTCCTCACAAAATTAAATGAATACTTATTCTTCCTAGCAACATCAAAAGGAAATGCACATACAAATTAAAAAGACAATCACTTTACTTCAAAAATAAGATAATTCAAATCAATATGCTTATTACTTCCTCAGAAAACAAAACAAAAACAGTGTTACACAAACACAGATGTCAAAGGAATGTCTCTACTCTGCTTTCACAAATGTATCAAATTGCTGTCCACATTCAGCACACAAACACACGGCAGTATGAATTAACAAGCCAGCTGGAATTCTTTGAGTTGGGGGCCATCTCCAATTTATACCAATCACTTCCCTGACACATCAACACATGCTCCTGGCCCCCTCTTTCAATCAGAGAGAGAGAGAGAGAGAGAGAGAGAGAGAGAGAGAAATTCCCCTGGCATGCCCTGTGGTCTCCGGGGTGACAGAGCTTGTCTGTTGCCATAGCGATGAAAAGAGCGTATAGGAGATGGGGAAAGGGGTGGGGCGAGTTGCCATGGCGACACGACCTTTGACCGCTACGCTCATGACAACTTTCGCCCCTCAACCTCACCCAGGCTTACATCCCTGCAAAACATGCTGACATATGACTATGTCAGACATGTTAGCAGGCAGCCAGTAGCATACCGTCACACTAACACCGTCGCACTAATTTCATGCGTACCAAAGGGTCTGGAATGGCTGAATTGAACAACCGAATTGAACAGCCTTCTTACTGGAGGAAGGGGTTAACTCTGAATATTGAAATGTGAAATTTGAATTGTGTGCCATACTTTACCTAAGCATTCACAGAGCACGCGGCCCAGACATAATGAGGGAAAAAAATGTTGGGACTGAAGCTTGATGGAGCCTTATGTATAACCAGCCCAAGCTGCATTCAAGCTCCATCTCAGCAAAAGATGCTGGCATATGACTATGTATACCCATGGTGGGACACTCTCAGGCCTGGGCGGCACTGTTTTGAAGAACAGTAACACCCAATGTTATATTGCACATATATCATTGAGTAGATGACTATGGGAGTGTATGTGTGACACAGAGAGTAAGACTGAGAGACCATCTCATGTTCTCTTAAGTCTGTGTGTGTGCGTGCGTGCGCGTGCGCGTGTGCGTGTGTGTGTGTGTGTGTGTGTGTGTGTAGTATGTATATATGCATTCATGTACGGTACATGCGTGTGTGTGAGAGCGAGACCGCGAGTGAGAGAGGGAGACACACATACAGAAAGATGTGGGGGTGGGTGGGGGCACATACTTTCATAAGTGTTATCATGATGAACATCTCAATGAATGTGTATAAGACAATGTGTTTACGGTAACTGTGGAAGAAGGTGGAGAAAGAAAGACAGAGAAATAAGGAAAACGAGAAACAGAGAGAGAGAGAGAGAGAGAGAGAGAGAGAGAGAAATGAGAGACATGAGAGAAATGAGAGAAACTGATTCAGTGTCTTGTTTTCCCAAGTTCCCGTAACGCATCATGCACATATGGTTGTTGTCTGCAGGTCATTCTGAAAGCCGGGCTTGGTTCTTGCCACCAGGACAAAATGACTCTTCCTAACTCAATAAGGCGCTAATAGGACGCCACCTCTTCTCTTTCTATTTCTGAATCAGCTTCCTCCCATCTTTTCAGCTCGCCATCTCTCCATATATCGCCCCAATGAGTTTCATGTGAGCACTGAGAATTGGTTTTCTGCTCAACTCAGGCCACACAAAAGGGATGGAAAATAAAAAAAACATCAAGGCCCTTACTACACCCTCCTTTGTTTCTCCCAGACACTCACATCAGTTTGTAAGCTGTGTTTAGATTTAGATATGTGGTTTTGCACAAAAAAAAACATCTGAAATATCGGCAAAATTTCATTGTCAATGTTGCTATGTGTCAGGGCACAGATTGTTTAGCTGGTGTAGTGTGATTTTGGAATGCTCTAGTTGTGTCTGGTGCATTGTTGTGTTTGTTTATTGTGTCTTTTTGTATTTGTAACTCTATCATGTAAGCTTAACTGTATATGGCACAGAACATTTTTTTCTGCAAAGACAATAAAGAATCTATCTATCTATCTATCTATCTATCTATCTATCTATCTATCTATCTATCTATCTATCTATCTATCTATCTATCTATCTATCTATCTATCTATCTATCTATCTAGTTCTACAAAGTAGAAATACTCAAAGGGTACATAAAGTTTTGTAAAGTGGATAGATACACTGCATTTTTTAAATGTTCATCCTCGAATACAAAACAGAGGTTATAGTGTGCAAAACATTTCATGGGTGGAGTGCTGGGGAAAAAGGCTGAATACCACCCATAAATTGATCAAACGTCTTCACATCACTGTAACAGAAATTCAGCACTGTCTCTATCCAAACATCATCTTCCACTACAACCTTGCACAACATTCAGTTGTCGTATCTGGTTTACAACTAAATCCTAACATAATCTGGATGAACTGAGAATCTATCGCCACAGCCACACCATAGGCTACTGGTTATATTGGCAACACTACAACCGACATGCCACTGTTGTTATCTTTCCACCACCCGAGCCTTGCATGCTATTTTGAGGCCTGACACCTCAATTATCGCCGTTGTCACCATACGTACAGCTGGCTGGCTGCCTCACCGATTGACTGACAGTGACTGCTTTGGTGTTGTTGTCCCCCAGCCACAGCTGAGAATGTTCGAGTCAGGCGGGTTATTCCAAGAACACGGTAAAGTGATAATAAATCCAAGTTAACTTACAAAAATGTGTGAACTTGGTAATAGATAACACAAATTTTGTGCCATTTAGTTCATCCTTCCATGCAGGGTCTCTATTATAAGCTTTGTCACCAAAATGGTAATGGCCAGGTCTTTAATGTTACTGACTCTCGGTAGTATCATAGCAATGTTCATATGATGTAGTTGAGCTTTCTTTTCAGCAAAGGGGGAGCTGTATTACGGGTGGTCCCGCCTACATTAAAGGGCAACTAAACTCCATCGTCTTTAATTAAGGCTAAGGGTCTTCCATTAATTGAACTCTGCTAACGAACTGAACCCCCTTTCTGGAACACTCCCGTACTGGTAACGTGCAAAAATAAACAAACAAACGACACATTGTGCTGATCTACACTGCAAACCTGGGTGGCAGTTTGGGGTCCGACTGAGGGTCACAGTTGGGTGGCAGTGTGTCGCAGTCACCCCAAAGGTTACAACATTTGGACAAGAGGGGCGGAAAACACACCAAAGTGACAGCTGAACAAAGTGGTGCCTGCTCAAAGTCAGTCAGTCAGTCAATCAGTCAGTCGAGTCAGACTTTTTTTTTTAAAGAGGGTGGGGGTACTGGTGTCTATGTCTACCTAATTCAGATGTAATTTTAGGAGTCTGACATGCGACTCACTGTTTGGACAGTTTGTCATCACCGTCCAACAACAATTACGCTGCATCAATGGAAAGGTGGATTACTTTGCATATTGCCTGCCCCAATCACACACACACACACACACACACACACACACACACACACACACACACACACACACACACACACACACACACACACACACACACACACACACACACACACACACACACACACACACACACACACGATCTGAAATCAAAGTTTTATTCATGGAATAGCAGCAGTGCTAAATCATCACACCCCACCTGCCAGTGTGAAAAAAAAGATCATCACACGTGTGTGCACTGCACGCATCCCCCAGAAACTACTTGGATGGAGAGGTGCATTATGTTGTTTGCTAGGTGTGGCGAAAAAGATTCATATGTTTTCCTGCTAATCCCTGGTGTGTCTTACCATGCAGATATTGTGTTACCCATTATGTCCATGTCTTCTTTGACCCACTTGGCAGGACTGCACAATCAGGATTGGATAGTACAAAAAAGCCACATAAAACAGCAGTCAGCTGGAGCAACCAACGTAGACTTTGAGGCGAGATGAGAAACCAAAGCACAAGATGAAGTGTAAGTCTGTCATACAATCAAGAATTGTAACCACCCTGTTGTGCATCCACTGGCTTGCTTCACCATGCTGGATGGGCCACTGGACAAGATATCCCAAAAAAAAGTCACTAATTGTTAGGCCAGCTATAAGACGTACACGGACCGTGTAAGACACACTGGACCCTTTTTTTTTATTCCCAATTACCAATCACAAGCGCTGGAATACTACAGGAGTGCGATACCTGTTCGCCATGGGCGACTACCATTCCAGTGAAAATCGAGACCGAGGCTTCAAAGGCCCCAACTTGGCTGACACAGTAACCTTAATCCGGTTTCCACATTTGAACCGGGCAACGGCAATGGTACGTTTAGGAAGAAATGTAGCATCAAGTCGGCTACAACTTTGAATGTAGCCAGCGCACTTCATTTTGGCCGCTCTGGGTGTGAAAACAATGGGAATACACAGTTACTGTATCTACATTTGTTACAACGTGCCGTTGCGCGTGGACGCTTGTTGTCGGCGATTAGTTTGAAATGAACACCTCTCCAAAACATCTCGAAAAGGAGTACGAGTAGAGCGTAGCCAAACTATTCTGGCAATAACCAGACTATCCAGGCCACAGACTGCACTCAAGTTTGCTGGCCTGGCCACTACTTCCTGATGTATGATTTCAGGCACCTAGATATAGCAGAAAGTAGATTTAGGCTTGACTGTAAGGGGATCATGTTGGAGTCAAGCTTGGACTTCTTTGCTTGGATTTTATCCTCCCTTGGCACATCTTTATCCAATTTCATTAAGCTTGGTGTGATCTATTTTAGCCTACAATCAGCTTAGAAGGACAAGTGAGTCTATCAGCGCCACGAAATCGCAGATAATGCCTAATTGCAGTGGTTGGGGACGCCGATCAAAAGGGGTCGGCTACACCTTCTTTACCACAGAAAGCAGCAATCTCAACTTGTGTTCAATGTAGGCTAAGATAACCTGGGACGACACATAAGCTCAAGTGTTCTACATTTCATGCACTTTGGTGTGGGGGATAAAGACAAATGCTCACGAACAGGACGCACTTACCCTTTCCCCAAGTCTTCAGTCAATCGAGGGAGAGTGTCGCTGCCACACAAAAGAGGAATCCTAGCAGAGCTGGTCTGGCAAAACGGAGGGATGCAGGAGGGGGGGAAATCTGTGTAAATTCGCGGAACAGGGAAGGTAGAAAGTATCCTAGTTGCAGGTATCAGTCGCCCCTAATTTACAGCAAATCACACGCGTAATTTCTTCCAGATTCATAGGCGCAACACAAAGGCCATAGTAGGCTACGCATCCCATCGGTGTCCGCAGCGGTAATATGCTCAGGGTCCTGCTGCGTGTTTGAATACGGTCATTCATCACCCAGATGCCTACGAGACGGCGAGCCGCTTTGTGGGCGAACAAAAACGCAACAAACGTGTTTAGGAGAGTTTGCAATTCAGAGCGCTGGAATTTTGGTCATCTGGATTAATGCGTAAATCCGTAGGGGTTTTTTTTATCCTTCTTATGACCTGCAACAGCCAGTCGTCCGTTTAGGCATATTCCTTTAAAATCATTCTTCAAACTCTTACACATAGCACGTTTTTTTTTAAGAGTCCAAAAATTTACTCTTCACAAACCGGAATATCCTAATTGCCCCCTTGGTCGTGTTTCCAAACACAGCAATTAGACGACAGAAAACCCAAACTGCTACTTCTCGTCAGGCAAATGGAGTCGGTTACCCTCTATTATCATACAAACTCGCATATTTCCGTCTCTGCTCCATTCAAACGCAGGCAACAGCACCTCCCCAGCCCCTTGAATCAATTCCCCCTTTCCTCCCCCCACGTTTCTTGCAGTGCTCCGCCTCCAAGAACTCCATAGACAACTAACCCCCCATTCTCCACCCTCCCCTAACTCTTTTCAGTCTCACTGCTCGCCTTCTCACAATGCTGATATTGATCTTCACTTTCTAAAGCCTTCCTCTGCCGACTCCGAGTATCTGCTTTACGCAAACCTGGATGTAGCTTATATGGCAAAATCACTTGTCGGCTAGGCCAAGGAAAAAGCATCAGGATATAAGCCCTACCTCAAGGATCAGAGTTCACCCAACATTATGGCTGTGCTTTTTTGGTCGTTAAAAGCGACGCGGACACACCCATCGGAGGAAAACAATTGAAGGCTGTCCTTTGACATACACAATAGCAGTGGCCGTTTTCTGCTCGTTCTCCCAAAAGGCACGGAACTTGAGACGACGCTAGGAAGGCTTTTGCGTTTATGTGTTAACCCCCCCCCCCCCAACCCCCCTAGGATGTTCCACCAAAACACCATGCCATCTTGTCGAACACACACACACACACACACACACACACACACACACACACACACACACACACACACACACACACACACACACACACACACACACACACACTTTTCTTGCTTTACTTACATGACAAGTAGGTCAAGATACTAAAATTAAAACACTGTACTCCAAGGTCAAAAAGAGCCACCTCTTCATATGAAGCCTGAAAGGTTATCATTATTATAATGTTTTATTATTATTATTATTGTTATTATTATTATTATTGTTATTATTATTATTATTATTATTATTATTATTCATGCTAATAATAATAATAATAATAATAATAATAATAATAATAATAATAATAGCCTAATAACATTTGAGCGTGGCCCATATTATCTGATCTGCTTGCTGCTTGCATTGTGTATGGAGCACACAATTTGGTGCTACGCCAAGTGAAGCTATTGACTTACTTCCATTCACAAGGAATGCTCACTGGTACTGTACACTCGCCTCCAAAAGAGTTGTCGCCTATCCATCTGTTTGGAATAACAGCTAATAACCTGACTTTCAATTAATCACTTGGCTTCAGAAGTCACTCATATGAAAGCTACAACCCTCCCGAATGAAAATGTATGTACAAAAATAAATTTCATGCACCAAAGAAAGATTTACCCTTTATTGAACACAGACAGGGCAGATTTTCACAAGACAAAAGTTTTGTCGCCTATCGAACATAATGTGAAAATGAGCAGATAAGTCACTTCAAAACACTTCAAATACGCAGATTGGGTGTCATACTTAATCACTGAATCACTCACACCTCTCCAGAAAATCAACTTTGGCCTTAGGTGTATGTTTAGGGTCATTGTAATCATGGAAAGCAACACAATGAAAATCAATGGAGTTCAATGAGAGATGGTGATATATTTGCTATTCGTAGAGCAATACATGTTTAACTTCATGATTTAATCAATGATAAAAGCCCTCAAACACCTGCAGCATGCATGCAGCTCCTCATAAGAGCTGTATCTGTACCATGTTTCACTTTATGCACCATTTCTCTTTTTTCATATTCTTCATCTCAAACACCATATAGTTTTGATGCTATCAGTTCTAAAATGGTTGATCTTGGGATCCTGACTTCAGAGTATGAGTCCCATTTGCTTTCATTTTTGTCAGAATTAGGCCTGACATACTCTTGGCTGCTTTTTTGAGACAGGACAGTGGGAGAGACTTCTTTGGTGTTAAAGGTGAAGAATTTGGGGAAAAAAAATACATGGTGCCTAAAGTCAAACATGGGAGGGATACAGCTCTTATGTGGAGCTGCATGCATGCTGCTGGTGTGTGAGGGCTTTTATCATTGATTACATCATGAAGTTAAAAATGTATTGCTATACGAATAGCGAATATGTCACCATCTCTCATTGAACTCCATTGATTTTCATTGTGTTGCTTTCCATGATTACAATGACCCTAAACATACACCTAAGGCCAAAGTTGATTTTCTGGAGAGGTGTGAGTGAATCAGTGATTAAGTATGACACCCGATCTGCGTATTTGAAGTGTTTTGAAGTGACTTATCTGCTCATTTTCACATTATGTTCGATAGGCGACAAAACTTTTGTCTTGTCAAAATCTGCCCTGTCTGTGTTCATTAAAGGGTCAATCTTTCTTTGGTGCATGAAATTTATTTTTGTACATTCATTTTCATTCGAGAGGGTTGTAGCTTTCATATGAGTGACTTCTGAAGCCAAGTGATTCATTGAAAGTCAGGTTATTAGCTGTTATTCCAAACAGATGGATAGGCGACAACTCTTTTGGAGGCGAGTGTATAGCCTACTACAGTCAGGTGTGCTATCACAAACTAGAGAGCTCTGTGTGACTCATACACATCTCTCTTCTAGGTTAGGTGTTAAAATGGCAGATCAAGAGCACTGTCAAGACCCCAGGGGGTGACACACTTCACATTTAACAGACAAGTCTGTGGTTTAAACAACACAGTGTATTTTCGTACTCCAGAAACCCCATCATCAGCTCCTCAGAAACATAGGCCTACCATACACGTAACTGGGGGCAGGGCCGGTTCTAGTCAACTTGGTGCCCTAGGCGAACACCCCCTTCCCTTTTTGTGCATTTATAAATTGTCATCTGTAAACACAGCGCCATACATTAGAACACTGCATTTGAACACTGCTAATCCACATCATGTTCATAATCTTTATCAATGTGTAAAGTCAAGTGTAAAGATTTTTTTTCGTTTGACATTCTAACTGGGACATTTTGGGCATTTCAGGCGCCCCCAAGACATTTGGCGCCCTAGGCGACTGCCTAGTGTGCCTACGCCTAGCGCCAGCCCTGACTGGGGGAGCTGGGTGAGTCAACACACCGACTACTCTGACACATCAGCACAATGCACTTTAGAACAGCTGAACGCGGAGTGTGGAAGTGGTGGTGCCAAAGTAGGCTACTTACTTCTTTCAGCAGCTATTTGTGTGTGTGTGTGTGTGTGTGTGTGTGTGTGTGTGTGTGTGTGTGTGTGTGTGTGTGTGTGTGTGTGTGTGTGTGTGTGTGTGTGTGTGTGTGTGTGTGTGTGTGTGTGTGAAAACATGACAAAACATGGATCCTGGTCCTCCGACTAAGGGAGAAAAAGGTGAATGGTGAAAACAAATGACTAAGAAAATCTCTCAGTAATCCTTAGCGATTGCAATCCATGTTGTCACCATAGTCTGTATTGTGACTCACCAGTAAGTATACATATGCAAATACAATGTATACATAAACAATACATACTGTAATAAATATGACATAATATATATATATATATATATATATATATATATATATATATATAGGCCTATATATATATATATATATTATATATAATGTGATCATGAATAAGGGGTTGGGGTTGCAGATGCTGCCTGTTGTCACCAAAGACTGTTAGTGTGACTCAAGTAAGGTTATACATGTAGTATAATATATATATTATATAGGCCTATACTTCTATTCATATACTGTACCATGATGTGACACTGAAAAAGGGGTGGGGTTGCAGACATGCCGTCACCATACACTGTTATTGTGATTCCTGAGTAAGGTTGCGGTTTACCACCAGTGCCTCTTTGTTCATATATTATTCATCTTGGCCGTCTGCCCAGTCTGCCATTGTACCATCAAGAAGTGAGATAGCAGAATAAAGGTCCTCGACATTAAATTATTCAGTGTGCTGTTGTGTTGCGCAGTCACCATTGACCGGACACATGTGGCTGTAGAATGAAGTGGCATTCAGGTTCTTTGCAATGATGGGGAAAACAGGGCAGTGGCAGCCTATGCATACACAAAATGTTTTTTGACATACTGTAATATCAATGACGCTGTGAATACATTTTGTTTTTACATATTACAGCCTTCCTTTCCCCTTTTAATTATTGAAGGGACACTGTGCAGGAAATGGTCAAAATGGGCTGCCTATTGCCATATTTGATATGTACATGAAAGTTTACTCAGTAATAAACAAATATTTTCTAGTATGGTCCAAGTAGAGGCGTTTTTGCAGCTAAAAATGGCTATTTTTGGAAATTCAAAGATTCCCCTTTTCATGTATGAAAAGTGCAATTTTTCCAGTCATAATGAATACTTAGAATTTGATGGTGGTGGTAAGTATTCATGAAAAAGGTAACTTTAGTGAATGGGTAGCATGGATTCTGGAAATAAACAACTGAAAATCTCACACAGTGTCCCTTTAAATAATTGTGTTGCGTAGTCACCAATGACTGGACACATGACGTGGCTGTGAAGTTGAGTGCCATAAAGTTCTTTACAATAACGGGAAAAGAACAGCAGCCTATGCATATAAAACATTTTGACATAGGCGTACTGCAATGTAGACTGTGTGAATACATTTTGTTTGAACCTACTGCAGCATTATTGTCTGGTTTTAATAATGTTCGGTCTGCTGTCTGATTATGCTTGCTCCTATTCTCACCAACTTTTAAGGTTCATGATAGTAATTCAGTTGGAAAAATGAGAACCAATGCATTTACAGAGAGAATGTGGCTTGTATGTGGGGATTGTAAATCATGCAACTTATGTCAAACGGGTGCATCTGTCACGAAAGTGAGTTTGCTTCCAACTACAACCCTAACTTTTTTTTCGAGATACATTGATTTGAAATTTTCAGAAATACCTCCTAAAACTATACTTTTGCACAGTTGTATCAGCTAATATCCTTGCACGGTTTTGCTTTCAATTCTGGATGTTTTGAAAATCACAGGTTCTTTTATTCACAGGTTCTAAGTGTGAATAATCATACACAAGTGCCCCATTTTTTTTGGGATTGGGTTTGTGAAATATTTTGACTACTTTGAGTAGGCAGGTGTACAGATATCGGGCATGTTTAGCCTACATTTGAATTCACGTCCCTACTTGACCTTGGCTGGCATGCCAGAGCATGTGACTGCCTGGTTCAAAACATGATACGGCACGGTTGACAAAGACAAAGGTGATCTGCTACTATTATTCAATTTCAACAGTGGTGTAGTCTACTTTTTATGGTGGGTATACTGTATATTTGAGCATTTTTTGAAGTGGGTATACTGTATATATTTGTGCTATTCAAAACAATGGATCAATCAATTTTAAGTGGGTATACTGAAATCCCTGAAATTTAGAAGTGGGTATACTCCGTATAGGCCTACCTGCGTTCTACGTAGACTACATCACTGAATTTCAATTCTGTGATGGTTCAAGTCTTAACTGCCTTTCATGGAAACAAAGTTAATATTTAAAACAATGAACTGCTTTTTGTATCCCCTGTAATGTGATTGATTACAGGGAATACTTTTCTAAAAACATGTCACACGTTTTCGCTGGTACCTGACACAGAATTAAAACAAAGGTGATCCGCACACTGAAGAGCCAACATTATATTTTATCCAATGATGTTTAGAGTCCTAACTGCCCTTCATGTAAATTAAACAAATACAAAATGTTTAAAATAATTAACTTGTCTTCTATCCTGCATCCGGATGTGCCCTTTTGGGTGCATGTGAATACGGTATGCATACTTGACTTAAGTAAAAACACAACACACAGTGTTTTTTTGCTGAAATGTTTTTTTTTTTCATCCTTTTTAATGTCACAAAACAAATGAGTCCTTAACACAAGTTCATTTTTCCTTCTGTGCGGCTAAACAACAACCTCACCAATTTTTTTTCTTAAAAACAGGGGAGGGGGAAAATAATTTACACATCTTTTTTGTCATCTTTATTCATATCTACAAAAATAAAATTGAAAAAAGGACTAAAACTTTACAGAAAATGAACATATATAAAACAAGTGTGTGATTCTCTATATTACATGAGTGAGCAAAGTTTAAAATAATAATAATAATATAATAATAAATCATAATAAGTAATAAAGATGTGTAAGATTACAGTAGTTTGCACCAAAGTCAAGATTCACATGTGCAGCTTATATATATTTTTATATATTTAAAAATGGAGGTGAGAAACACAATGTGAGAGAAACGACAGAAAGGAAAGATAACAGACTGATGGGTGAAAAAAGCAGTGGAGACTAATTGAAGAAAAAGAAGAAAAACAAATGTAGAAAAAAAACTATAGGAAAGAAGAACTAAAACTTGGTATTGTAAGAGAAGGTGGGTTTTAAAAACGTATAGGAGGCGAACAAAATTTAAAAAAAAGAGAGAAAAAATGAACACAGGACTGTACAGTTTCTCAGCCTGAGATGTGCATTAGTGATCCCAATCAGACAAGTCCTCTTTTCTCTCGTCCGATGTGGAGTCTGGTCAGTTCTAGTCATAACCTCGCCCCCATAAGCTATCCTCTCTCCCCCCTTAAACCACGTTTTCCTCACACACCCCTTATTCAACTCAATGTCTTCTTCAGTTTTCTCGTTGTAATAGCTTTATATACTAAAGGTTAAATATGCGTGGTAGGTAGAAGACGGAAAGACGAAAAAGAGGACATTTCAATTGTCACATCTTCATGGAAACTACAGTTATGCTACAGCCATGTCTGTATTGTTTTGTCCCTTCATGTAATACTGCACTCCGCCCACCCCCCATTCCCCTTTAACACCATCCCTGACCCACTCAGCTAGTCTCGGACTAACGCCTGAATGGGTCTGGGGGGGTGCTTGAGGCGTGAAAGGGTAGCAGAAGGTCACGATTGGGGTGAGAGAGGGGGGTTGCTTAGTGTTTAGGGAGGGTGGGGGTCAGTTTTCACAGTATGTACACAGTGAGAATAAGAGTTTGTTACAATGTGAAACGGGGGGAGGGGATTGCAAGTGTAAGATGACTAGGTGATGCATTTCTTTTTTTAGTCATTGTCACTTTTTTTTTGCTCTTGACATCAGACGAACAAAACAGAGTTCATAAATAGTGTTCGATCTTGTCTCTTGAGTAACGTTACAAAAGTTCTCCTTCTTTAGTGTGAATGTGGAATGCGACCTCCGGTGGCGTGTCGGTACAGTAGAGAGCGTTGCAGTAGTGTTGGAAATGATGTGAAGATCATTACATGACCAGATGAGATGCTCAGTCTTTTAGCAGCTGTGTGCGTGTGTGTGATTCTGTGTCTGTGTGTATGTGTGTGTGCGTTAGCGACAAGACAGGGGACTGTAGTGATGTTCCTTCAGAAAAAAATATCTAAAATTAACATATTATCTTCATTTGTTATGTTCGTTTTCCCTCGTTCCTCAAATGTGGACACGAAAAGGAAAAACAAAAAAAAGTGTATTTACATATAGCATGATGTGGTGATGACAGTGGCTAACGCAAACGCACCGTTATAGTCCTTTACAGATCCCCTGCCCAGAGACAAGGGAGACCCCGTGCAATGACAAAAAAGAAGGAGAATAAAAGAACCTGATCACACAAAAAAAAAAAAATCAACTCCTTCAGAGAGTTCCTTTGAGCCTCAGTAGCAGGGCACGTACACTAAAGGCAACCAGTGATGGAGGCCACCGCCATGCTGGCACAAGTAGGCCATGTTAGCTCAAGGGTTCAAGTCATTGTAATTCCTCACATGCTCTCCTGTGGCTTATGGTCTCATTATGTAAGGCTGGACGTTATCGATGATCAAAGTTTTATTCAAAGCATAATTCAGACATCATTATCTCATTTGCATTCGGGGTTGATGGATATGGAACCCCCTCCCCCTGACGAGGTTGTCAGTGAGGGACCTTAATCGTTTTCTCCACGGGAAGGCAGGGTGACACTGAGGCAAGAGGTGACAAGAAAACAGGTAAGGATGTGAGGAACTATAATGACTTGTACCCCATGTTGCCTCAAGTCAGCTATTTTGGTTCAAGTCTTAGGTACGCTGTGTAGTGGGTGCATCACAGTGGTGCATCACAATCACATAGATATGAACACAAGATGTCGCGTTGACCACTCATTTGTATCGGAACGAATGGCTCAAGTCAGACGGCCATGTTTAGCCAGTTTAACACAGCCATCAATGGGTGACACTGCGATTCCCACACTATCCTGTAGGTGGCGGTAACACAATAACTATGAAAAACATAGTATACTGGCCCAAAATGGCGCCGCTCAGTGTTGGGCCGTGCCAAAAGGCTCAACACGGCATCAGGCTTTCATATCAATGCATCACAGTGGTTGGTGAGCAGACGAGACATGCCAGACATGCAAGTCAACTGGGGACTCTTCTATCCCTGTCCAGTTCTCTCTCTGCTACATCGTGAAGCTTTTGCATGCTGTTCTGATGTGTCGTGAGTAAAGTGCTGGGGTGGGGGCTGTGAGTGAGTGAGTGAGTGAGTGAACAAATATGTTGGTGATGGTATTTGTGCATGTCGTGTAAGGATTTGAAGTCAGTTTATCAGTCTGCTTATCTAAAAAAAAAAAAACCCAAAAAACCCGTCCTCATTCAAACTCTCTCTATACAGAAGGTGCTCTCTCTCTCTCTCCGCTATCTTTCTTTCAAGCATTCTTCCTCCTTTGCTTCTTGCCTTTTTTCCTTCTTGGACACATCTTCAACACTTTTCATATACCACAGTTACTTCTCTTCCCGTCATCCTTCATCATTTCTTGCCTTCCAAAATGTTCAGTCTTCATTCATGTAATCTCTTCACGTTTCTCTCCGCCCAAACTTTACACTTCTCCCATGATTCTGTGCGTCCACTCCAATCTTCTCATCCTTCCTCTGCTCGATGAGTCAGTGTGAGTGACACGGGGACTGAACAACACAAGTTTAGGGTCAGGATACTGCTTCCTGGTGCAAGGCATGCTGGGTACAAAAAGGGGGCGTTTCTTCTGGGTTGGGATTACAAGGGTTAGGATTCCAGTTCCACAGTCTGTGCGTGTTTTATAAGTGTTAGTCTGTGCACTTGTGTATGTACTTGCGTGTGTGCGTGTGTGTGTGTGTGTGTGTCTGTGTGTGTGTCTGTGTGTGTGTCTCTGTGTGTGTCTCTGTGTGTGTCTCTGTGTGTGTCTCTGTGTGTGTCTCTGTGTGTGTCTCTGTGTGTGTCTCTGTGTGTGTCTCTGTGTGTGTCTCTGTGTGTGTCTCTGTGTGTGTCTCTGTGTGTGTCTGTGTGTGTGTCTGTGTGTGTGTCTGTGTGTGTGTCTGTGTGTGTGTCTGTGTGTGTGTCTGTGTGTGTGTGTGTGCATCCGTGCAAGAGTTCGCATTTGTGTGTGTGTGTGTGCATGTGTGTGTGTGTGTGTGTGTGTGTGTGTGTGTGTTAATTCGAGTGTTGACATTTGTGTGTCTCAACGCAAGTATCAGTGTGTGTGTGTTGCTCTGTGTCCATCTGTGTGTGTGTGTGTGTGTGTGTGTGTGTGTGTGTGTGTGTGTGTGTGTGTGCGCGTGTGTGCAAAGCTCATTGTGGCAGTCCAGTGTGGTGTCAGAACCCTGTGGACTGGATCTCAGGCGGCCTGGGTTCACTGGGGCCTCCCTCTTTTCCTGCAAGCAGATAGACAAGAGAGCGAAAAGAGAGAAGAGAGAGAAAAGAGGAGGAGGGAAAAGAGAAAACGAAGAGACATTTGTTCAAAGAGACAGAATGTAACAGCCCATTCATCCATTACGCTCCTCTGAACGAATGCTAATAAGCGGCCGGAACAAGTCACCAAAAGAAAACGACAGATAAAGAAAATCAATCAGCTATATACTGTTGTAGAGATGAACAAAAAAGTCTGTAAACTAGGGCTGCACATAATATTGAAAATGTATCGATATCGCGATATCAAGAGTGGAAAAATGCGTATTGCGAGAATAAATTAATTATCGCTAACAAGAAAAACATTTCTGTGTAGTCAAATCACTAGCTAAATATCAACAAATGCGCAAGAAGCCCACCATGACCAAAGCCACAACCTCCACAAAGGCCGACAAATTAATGACGAGAAAAAAACTTGGCTATATTTGTAAATATTGTTTAAATAATCGCTATCTAGATATTGTATGCTGTTATCGAGTATCGATTTTTTTTCTGATATCGTGCAGCCCTAATGTCAACCTGTGAATGTACGATACAGTGTATCTGTGGAATTTTTGAGACATTCTGTACTGAGGTCATCAAGCTCTTTCAAATCCCATTACTTTTTCAGTGAGCAGATTTACCCAAAATCCTTTTGCACTGCCTGATGTCAGCTCAACTGAACTGCCACTAGAATCAATAATCAAGTTTCTCTGCAGTTACTGTATGCTATTATCTGACTTTCTACCTCTGCTGGTTTATGTAAGAGAATTAGCAAATATATATTTGCTATAAAAAAAAAAATCGTGACACTGAAGAAGGCTCTGTGCAGCCGAAACGTCTGTCATGTCAGTCCCTGCAATGTTAAAATAAAAAGAAAACATCAAGAAAGAAGAAAAATTGATTGCGATCCATTTCCTACTACTAGCAAATATATATTTGCAATAAAAATATAATTTGCTATATACTTCTATTACATTTTGTATAACTGAACATCTTGTGGTTCTGCCTGACCCACTTATACTGTTTTCAAGCCGATAAGAACGGTGCTGTACCCATTCCCCCTCACCAGTTAAGTTCGGAATTAAAGTTCTTAACTGCAAACCACCTGCGTCCATACTGGGCGTTCATAACTCTTCTGTATGTGACCATGTGTAACTCGGATGACCCTGCTGACATCCACATTGTCATCACGGTTCACAGAGTATTTTTTCACATCGCAAACCAACTTTTCGGTTCCCAAAGACTCGCCAACCAGTTTGATATTATGTGCGAGAATGGCTACCTGTACGGTTCTCTGTTGGCCTGAACACTATTCGGCTTGCACTCACCGTCCCCTGCAGTACCTCCTCTGTCCAGAGAGGGCGTCCGGACCACGGTGGGCGTGCTCTGTCTGATGACCTCATCCAAGACCTGTTCGTCCGTGGAGGACCTGTGGAGCGTCTTCAGGAGCTGCGTGTGAGCCGACTCGATTTCCTGAGAAAAACAAATGAATACGCAAGCAAGCAAACAAACAAACGTTAGTGGTTTGGAATGTGAGATTTGAAGGTGCAAGTGTGTATAGTATTACAAATTAACTGAATTGAATTAACTTGCACATCATTTTGGCTACAGATGGGAAATGTAGAATGAGAGAGATGGGAAAAATACTGACAACAAAACTGTGGCTAGTAGAAAGCCTGAATGGCTAGTGACTCTGGAAAACCACTATGGCCGGCGAGCAAAAAGTAGCAAAAGTGTATGCCAAGCCCTCATGTGCAAGTGTGTGTGTATGTGAGTATGTTGATGTGTAATTTTGTGACCCTTAGCTTGTGCAGTATGCTAAACAGCTCTTGGTGTGAGTGAGTGAGTGAGTGAGTGAGTGAGTGAGTGAGTGAGTGAGTGAGTGAGTGAGTGAGTGAGTGAGTGAGTGAGTGTATCCAATTCTCTGACCCTTAGCTTGTGCAGTTTGCTAAACAGCTCTTGGTATGTGTGTGTGTGTGTGTGTGTGTGTGTGTGTGTGTGTGTGTGTGTGTGTGTGTGTGTGTGTGTGTGTGTGTGTGTGTGTGTGTTTATCCAATTCTACAACTGACCCAGTTTGCTAAACAGCTCTTGGTGTGTGTGTGTGTGTGTGTGTGTGTGTGTGTGTGTGTGTGTGTGTGTGTGTGTGTGTGTGTGTGTGTGTGTGTGTGTGTGTGTGTGTGTGTGTGTGTGTGTGTATGTGTCCAATTCTCCAACTGACCCTCAGCTTGTGCAGTTTGCTCATCAGCTCCTCGATGGTGTGGAAGATCTCGTCCACATTCTTCACCACGTGCCGCCGGGCAACTGTCACCACAGGCGACTGCCCACCGCCGCCATCAGCACCACTCGCCCTGTGCCCCTCCCCTCGACATGACGACGACGACGCCACGTCATCACCCTCTGGCTGTTCCTCATTGGTCAGTGGTAGCCCAGAAGCGGATGAAGTAGCATCGTTGTTGGTCAACGGGACACAATCGCCACCATTATCTTCGTTGTTGTTGTTGCCGGAACCTGCTACGGAGTTCCGCTGAGACGTCGAGATGGTCGGTTCCAGTAGCGGCGGGGGTTGAGCGATGATGTCGTCCGTGCTGCTCTCATCAGTCGCCCCTGACGACGAGGGCTCCTGAGGCATGACCAGGTAGAACAAGTTGCCTAGAGATGGCACGGCAACCAAGTTAGGGACCATGCACGGATAATGTTGTGCTGTTGCCTGTCAATATATTGCCTTATTTGTCAATGAGAAACATGCTTTGCTAGCTGAAGACCAAATTAAGTGAATTATGACTGTACACACAGAAAGATCATAATGGCCTGCCTAGACCAGATTACATGTATTATTTGATTTGATTTGATTTTTTTTGTGCCAAACTTCATAAAGTAAAGTTATACATAAACTTGTAAACTCTTAGCACTGCGATGGACCTAACCAGAATACAAACTATGTCAAGAAAAAAAAAACAAAGACACAGCAGAGTCCACATCACCCTAAACCACATGCTTTTGAATACACACATCCACACCAGTGCAGTGATTGTAATCAGAGGTATGTTTAGACTGTATCGAGACATCCACAGAATGGGGGGAGATGACACCTGCACTAGGTCATATGAGGGGAGCTGACACCTACACCAGTTCACTTGAGGGGGGGGGGGACACCTGCACTAATTCACAGAGCCAACAGACAGAGGAGCTTTACTAACCTTGACAACACATGGTACCTGATGAAATGGCTTTACATAATCTATCTACTAGCACAGTGGTTCCCAAACTTTTCTCCCTGTGCACCCCCTTGTGCATTTCAATGTGGTTCACGCACCCCCTGAGCAAATATTGTGGTGTGCTGATGGCCACTTAAGTATGGTTTCACTGCGCAAATCGTCACAAATTATGCAGTCATTTTGGGAATCCTCATTTCCAATAGAACTGATGTTTGTTCAAGCATACAATTCACCATACAATTAAAAACTACTTCATGTTAATTAATACTGTATAAAAACACACATATCAGCCATTGCACAATTCAGCTCGCGCACCCCCTTGTGGCAGGCCACGCACCCCAGTTTGGGAAACCCTGTACTAGCAAATGAATGCCTGAACTCTGACAGATCGGTAGTCCCATTTATTGGAAAAAGCAGGGGTGTAGTCTACTCATCCACACGCTCGAATAATATCTAGCTACGAGGGCATCGAGCTACTTTGAGTACATGATCAAGAGATCACAGTCCCCACCTCTCGACTCTGCCGATTGGCTGGAGTGGATGTTGACATCATCAGTGATGTCATCAGGAAGAGAAGGAGAGCCCGCAACCACAGCTGTGTTTCAGAAAGAGGAGGAGGGAGGGAGTGTGTGTCCGTAGAGGGGGCCGAGAGAGAGACAGAGAGAGAGAGAGCAAGAGAGAGACAGAGACAGAGACAGAGAGAGAGAGAGTATGTGTTCATGTGTGTGTTATCAAGCATGCATGCGTGTGTGTGTGAGAAAGAGAGGATTTGAGAAAGCGTGGGAGTATGAGGGCAGTGAGTAGTGCATGAGTGTGTGTGTGTGTGTGTGTGTGTGTGTGTGTGTGTGTGTGTGTAAAGGGGGGCAGCAGGATTTGTCAGTGCAAGGGGGGCACAGCACAAGTGCATGTGTATGTGTATGTACATTAGTGTGTGCATTTTTTAATGTTTGTATGTGTAAGTGTGTGTGTGTTCAGATGTTGCAAAAGAAGCAGTAAGAAAAAAGGAAAGTAACAAACGTAAAAAAAAGGATTACAATTTCACATCAGCTTTATCATAGCAAGCTCTGAGCACATGCATTGAGAGGGGAGGAGAGCGCAGGAGAGAGAGGGGAGGAAGGAGGGAGGGAGAGAGAAAGGAAAGGACGGATGGAGGGAAGAAGGGAGGGATAAAAAAAGACAAGATAGGAAAACATACAGGATTCAGAGACAGGAAAAGGCGGAGGTAGAGAAGATAAATAATTATCAGATGAAAAAGATTTGTTTTTCAGAATCACACACCAAGAAGAGTTTCCACAGCAACTGCACAACAAGTCATGTGATCTCAGGTATGGAACACTCAATGCTGAGTTCAGCCTTGAACATCATACGTTAAGAACAGGGTGCCTCCATCTTGGTATGCAAGTTCAGTATTTTTACTAAATATCCACAAAAATTTTGTATTACTGGCACCAACATCATCTTTTCGGAGATTGACTGTCATTCGGACAGAGTTACCAAAGACAATTGATAAGGAAGACACTGTTCTTATTGATTGATTGTTCCAGAATCAATAAGATGTGAGTTTCTAAACTGCCACGACCCTTTAGAAGACTGGCTGGGGTTCACTGGGGAAATCTTACAAAAAATAGTCACTGCTCATGCCCATTTAGGAGAGTGGAATTGATCCAACTTTGATGCATTGGCGACACATAGAATGCTTTATCTTGGTTACCATATTTGGAATCTTTAGTGTTACACCCTCTAAATGCCCCAAGATGGCGACAACCTGTACTGATGTATTCATTTTAATAGCAACACCTAGGGTACAGTCCATAATCCTAACTCCTGTCCTTGAACTGTGCTTGCGGCCTCGTGCTTCGCTGACGTCCAACTTCTGTGGAGAAAACAATTAAGCTTTTCCACAGTCAACCTAGCCACAACGACTTTTGGGGGACTTTTCCCCATTCAACATCCAATTGCAAATGAGAAAATGACCTTTGAATTGTGCTCTTGCGAGATATTGAATTAAAGATCTGTCATCAGTGACACCTTGCGACATCATCACGAGGCCACAAGCCCAAGGGATGTTGGGAGTTAGGATAACGGAAAGAGCCCCTAGTGTTCCATAGCTACAATGTGATCGGAGACACTTGAGACGAATACGGCTGTCTATCTCTTACCTTTCCGCATCACTTTCACACTGGGCGACTCCACCTCCGGGGGCGGAGCATCCACTTCCTCGGCTTCCCATTGGCTACTACTGCTTGCGGGCTCTGCATCTGGTTGGTCCGCAGGCTGTTTGTCTGGGAACGGGCTCCTGTCATTGGCCGTCTCGTTGGTGGGCGTGTCATCTGTGTCCTGACTCCAGCCGTCGTCCAGGTCTCTGAATATCAGCTGCCTCAGAGTCTCCACTGCAGATGAATGGAAGGAAGACGTCGAATGAAATGAAAGAGAAAACGAAAAAAAGAAACGTCAAAATAAAAGTTGGCGATATGTTTGCGAGTACAGCCATTCCTCCAGGTCATGGTCATTGACTTGGGACTGTACGTAATCTTTATCATAACACATGTACAGCAGTAAGCCTTGTGGAGAGACCGCGTTTAACCCTCTATGTTATTATTAACTCATTGGCTGCCTTCGACGTCGCTATGACGTCATTTCGAATAGTGACGCCCCCTGCCTTCGACGTCGTTCGCCGATAATTGCGTTTTTTTTACAGCCAGGCGTCGAGGACGGTCTGACCTATCTTCTGTATAAATTTCAAGCCTCTAGGCATTTTCTAACTGTTCCTGTAGGTGGCAGAAGTGTCCTTAGGAACAGTCAAGGCAGGGCTTTAGTTCAGAGCAAGATGAAATGTCAAGACAAAAAGACCCCTTTTTTACTATTATAATATAATCTAAAAAGTAGCATAGCAAAATCATTTTTGAAAGTAAAGCACCTGTGACAGTAGTCTACTTTCTTGCCCTCTGATTTTAACACAGGTAGGCTACTGATTTTAGTGTCAGAGCCTGTCCAAAAAAACCTTCCTCTCATGGCCAAAATACAACCCCCTGTTGCTATCTAGCTAGAAGGCATTGTAGCTAACTTGCCCAAAATACACCATGAGATGATCTGTGTGGCAACCTTTCATTTTGGATAATGTGATCAGCCTACACAACATCAGGATGATGCTTACAAAATATAATCTAACAGGAGAATGCACGGGACTAGTGGTGATGTGTCACCTCAGTTGGGAACTTGGGTATAAAGTTTGCTACGCTAGCTAGCTAGCACGAAATCGCTAACAACTTACAACTAAGCCTAAATAAAGGAGCCTTGGTAAGTCAACTATTTTTTACTCATTCTACAGTTATTTTTATGGATCTGTATAGTATGATCAGCTTACTGTATCATCAAAAAAGACAGGGGGGTTGCAGATTCTTGGAACAGAGTAGCCTTTGTGTCTGGTCAGATGCATTCAGCTCACATTAGAAAGCATTGCACTTAGCCTCAGACCAGCTAGCATTCACCACTCCAATCGGCTTGTGAAATGTTGGATATGTGATCAGTACTTTATCAAAAGAAAATTCATTGAACAATATATGACGAGATCACTATAGCAGAACCATGATGACAGTAATCATCGATCTGCAAATTGTCCGCTCTGCCAAAGAAGCTGCAGTAAGCTACGCTAAGCGGTGCTGACTGCCTACCTGCCTCCCTCCCCACAAGACACAACACGGTAGTATTTCTGGAGGAAATAAACCAGCTGTGATTCGTTCTCCAACGAGGGGAGAGAGAGGGCACAATCAGAGGGAGAGGGAGAGGGAGGGAGTTACTGGAGTTAGGGGCACCTGCTGTCATGATCCATGCTGTGCGCCAGCAACTAAACCAAAACACCCTTGTTTTCGAGTCCACCCCCGTTATATTTCAGTATATTAGGTTGAAAAGGTCATACAAACGATCTTTTTGTTCAGGCTACAGATGACAGAAGACTCTGTAATAGCAGCTGATAGGTTTGGAGTTGTTAGGACGATGCCATTACGGGCAAAAACGTTTGCAGTTATAGTTCTACTTCAAATGGCGTTTTCTCAGCTTTTTGGCTAGAAAGCAGCATTTTGGCGAATTCCACTTAATTTCAACAGATGATTATGAAAGAACGGAAAGGGGTAGAGAGACACCGTTTTTTTCTGATGACAGATGAGCGTCTAATCTGTGTTTTGATAGGTATGGTGTTGACATAGACACAGAACTCAATTTTCTGTGAGCCTCCAAAAAACGCCCAAAATGCTGAAAAATCTCTGGCACTCCGAGGTACTCTTTCATGAAAATGGCTGGCAGCCAATGAGTTAATGCCTGTTACTTGAAAGCTGCCAAGTTGTAGGAAATTTAAAAAGAAAGAAGTCCAAAAAAGACCAAAAAAGAGGTCCAGTCATCCATCAAATCTCTCCTTTCACAACAGAGGGAGAAAATAAATCTATTAGCAGTGACAAATGCAACATTTCCATCATTGTCATGCAAACATGATTTGCAATCCAAGTCCGTATTTTGTCATATCCAAGCCTCCCACGAATTTCCATAGAGCCTTGCTAGTGGACCATGCGCGTATCATATTCAGTCATTACTAACTAGCCTAGACACGATTAACGATGCTGAAGCATTCTTACAGATATGAATTTTTAACGACATTGATGGCATAATGTTCTCCACCTCCCCTCTTGACCTCATACCCTTTCTTCATTGTCCTCCGTTCCGTTTCACTTTCGTTTCGCTCTCCCATCACTCTCAACTGACTGTCATGGTTGGTCGGTGTGTCCATTTCTCTCTCTCTCTTTCCCCCCACCCCCCATCTCTCAACCCATCATTCATTATTGTGAATCCTGATATCCTTCCGCTCTGCTCTTTGCTGTTGGTTGTGGTGCTTATTTGCATCACTTGCTTAGTTTCTTTTCTGCGACTCCCTAGTCATTAATTAATTAATTAATTAATTAATTAATTACAATTAATTAATTACAATTAATTAATTAATTAATTCATTCATTCATTCATTCATTCATTCATTCTCTCTCTGCCTCTCACTCTGAGTTGTGAAGTGTTGCATTTGCTATCCCTTCTCTCTGCTCTGAACATTGATGCACCAGCAGAATGAGAAAATCTCCCTCTCTTTCTCTCTCACCATCGTGAAGCGCTGCGTCCGCTATCCCTCCTCTCTGCTCCGAGCTGAGGAAGGCTGCCGCGGGGTCGGCTGGGGTGGTGGGGGTCAGCACACTGTCCTCGTCACTGGGGGAGTCTTGCTCCAGGGACGCCGAGTTCTTGCTTAATGACACTTCTGCAAAGCAAGCCATTAATCATATCTTTAACACCATAACAACCATACATCATTAACCTGAACTGGTGAATTTCATCCAAAGTAAGTCAGAGTTATTTATGAACAGGGTATGGGACAAAATCTCCGCAGCAATGTTTTGGGCGTCTCATTCAAGGGTTACACTTCAGCCATGAATATTGTGTCTGTGTGTGTGTCTGTGGAGGGTATGGCTGTATTTTTTAGCATTGGTAACACTATCAGAAAAGAGAAACCTTCAACACTGTTCCACAGCATGATAGCAATACAGCAAAATAAGATTATTTGATCCTTCTGTTTGCTGTGGGGTGGCGTGGGGTGGGAGTAACATTGTGACGTCACAAGAGGAGATTTCCTGTCACGGGACAGCGCGACATCTCACTTGGTTGGTAGATAGATGGGGCCAGTGGGGGAATACACACACAGACACAGACACAGACACAGACACAGACACGCACACGCACACGCACACGCACAATGTCCTTGCCACTGAAGGTACGACAGGGCACCAAGATGGCAGTATCAGTATCTGATGACACACAGACACAGCCACGCACGCACAGACAGACAGACAGACAGACAGACAGACAGACAGACAGACAGACAGACAGACAGACAGACAGACAGACAGAAACGATGGCTTCATATCTCACCTGGCTGGAAGACTGGGCCACCAGGTGAATCCAGGTTGGATCTGTAGGGAACACAACCGTAACACAGGGGGTGTTGAAGTCACATAAATTGTTTTTTTTTTCACCTTAAAATACATTCCCAAAATTAGTCCAGTGGCTCCACAAATTGATTCCGTGGTCCGTGAACTTGCACTAGGGTGAAAGGCACTAGTGTGTGTGTGTGTGTGTGTGTGTGTGTGTGTGTGTGTGTGTGTGTGTGTGTGTGTGTGTGTGTGTGTGTGTGTGTGTGTGGAGGAAGGGCATTGCAGTGTGTGTGTGGGCAAGTGTGAATGTCACCAAAGTGTCAGACAAACAAACACTAGTGCCGCCACCCCTAAACACACATTAGGTGTGACATCACAAACAACACAGGAACAAAAGAATCAACGGGGACAAGTAGTGGAAAAATGCCACCAGGACATTCCGACATCCCAATAAAACTCATTGAGTTACCCGTTGTCTGGGAAGTCCGAGTGTGTTTCCCTGAAAATAACTAACCTTGTGCATTGTGTTTTTCGATGTCAAAGCACGATTCTATTAGTTCACGATTGTGTATGTTTACTGTGCTATAATCTCCCAGTCAAGACAATCAGCACATCAGCTGTGGGAACTTGCGGTCTATGGATGTTTCCATGCCAACAAATTAGCATGCCTTTGCTTATAATCAGTGCACGAGTGTGTGTGTGAGTGTGTGTGTGTGTGTGTGTGTGTGTGTGTGTGTGTGTGTGTGTGTGTGTGTGTGTGTGTGTGTGTGTGTGTGTGTGTGTGTGTGTGTGTGTGTGTGTGTGTGTGTGTGTGTGTGTGTGTGTGTGTGTGGTTGTAGGTGTGCGTTTTTCAAATTGTGCGAAATACAGCAGGTTGTATAATGACAAGAAAACGCATTCTTTCCTGTTCATGAAAGGAAAAAAAGTTTTTTTTTCTTCCGGTGTTGTGCATTTGTGACTCACGTGGTTTGTGGGGATCCTTGTTTGGTCGAGCCCGCATTTTCTGTAGCCAGCAAAATGGTCTTCTCCAACAAGTCCTTCCACCTGTGGGGCAAAACACATTAGGACCCAAACTATTGGTCAAACCTGCTATCAATCATCCTCCTCAACAAATCTGTGATCAGACTGATGCTACCACTTACGTGTTCTTTTCAGAGGAAGTCCCAGCCACCAGCTCGTAGATCTGCCGCTCCGAAGTGCTGATCACATACAGGGCCTTGTTGTCTGGAGGAGGAGCAGAGGTGCCAATCAAACACACGTTAGCCAATCACAATGAAGAATTACATTTCCAAAGGTTGTAAGTGCACCAATACCTCTTTCCGCAAGTCTCTTAAAAAATAATAATTTTGCTATGAATTTATTACTTCATTTTGTTATAAGTGTTGTTTAACATCAGCAGAACATCACAACACCTCTTTCTTCAACCCCCTCCTACCTGTGGCCACGGATCTGACGAGCAGTGAGTCGAGGCGTACGATGGGACAGAAGGGCGTTTTGGCGTCGCCGCTGCCGCCCCCTCCCCCACCCTGCCATCGAGAGGGGCAGCGCAGCACCAACTTGTCGTCTGGACCCTTCTGTAGCAGCACCAACAGGTCACACAGCAGCAACGCATGCACCTCTGAGGATGGACAGACGCACATACGCACACACACACACACACACACACACACACACACACACACACACACACACACACACACACACACACACACACACACACACACACACACACACACACACACACACACACACGCACACACACACACACACACACACACACACACATCAGGAACCTTCTGTAGCAGGACCAACAGATCACTCAACAGCAACGCATGCACCTCTGAGGATGGGCACATACAAAAAGAACAGTTAAGTTCATGAGCACATCAATATCAAAAACAAAGACACATAAAAGGCATACTTACAACATAATACATTAAGCACACACCTTCAAGTACAAACGCACGCGCGCACGTGCACACGCACACACACACTACCAGAAGTAGCCACACAACATCGAGGCATGCACCCATGTACCCATGTACCAGTGCACACACACACTCACCTAGTGCTTTATCTTTGCTGACTTTCCAGGTGAGAGGACCCTCGTGGATCATCCTCTTGGTGGTCAGGTCTAGATTCTAGAGAGACGGAGATGCAAGGTGCATTACAACTAGATTAGTTGAAGCAACGCAAATGTAAACACTGCAAAAATCTAACCGCTACCAAAGGAGTGGCCAACATGGCGTAAAAGTTGATTGTATTCAAACTAAAAACATGGACCAAACAGAAAACTACATTGAAAACAAAACATAGGTATCGGCTGGAGAGTGTAAACAATAATAAAACAATGATTTTGTCAACTTTGATCAAGTTTTGCACAGTATGCAAGAATAAATGCAGTTAATTTTCCAGACCACAGTACAGTCCCTCATTATTATATTTTGTCATATCTGGAAATGCGTAAATAAACTAAACTTGAACTTCAGAACATCTGGGTTGCAACTCTTCTCTTGTAGATAAACACACACGTGTACACACACACCATCTCTCTCTCTCTCTCTCTCTCTTCTCTCCTCTCTCTCTCTCTCTCTCTCTCTCTCTCTCTCTCTCTCTCTCTCTCTCTCTCTCTCTCTCTCTCTCTCTCTCTCTCTCTCTCTCTCTCTCTCTCTCTCTCTCTCTCTCTCTCTCTCTCTCTCTCTCACTCTCTCTCTCTCACGCTCTCTCTCTCACGCTCTCTCTCTCACGCTCTCTCTCTCACGCTCTCTCTCTCGCGCTCTCTCTCTCTCTCTGTCATACACAGTACCTTAAACTGTGCTGCGGCGGTGTTTGGGTGTCTCTCCAGTTGTGAGATGTCCAGTCTGCGTTGGTATTGGCTCAGCCTCTGCCGGTGTTCCGTCTCCCGCACGTACTCGTTCACCGTCTGCAGTATCCCGCGGCAACGGGCCTGTGCTCGATGGAGGGGGTGCATGTCCGCTGAGTCACCTGTGAATGAGTGAGAGGGGAGATCAGAGAGTAAGACTTTGTGTTTGAGTGTGTGTGTGTTTGTGTGTGTGTGTGTGTGTGTGTGTGTGTGTGTGTGTGTGTGTGTGTGTGTGTGTGTGTGTGTGTGTGTGTGTGTGTGTGTGTGTGTGCGTGTGTGTGTGTGTGTGTGTGTGTGTGTGTGTGTGTGTGTGTGTGTGTGTGTCTGTACCCTCTGTGTGTTTGATGATGTTGTCAAGTAGCAACGGGTATTTTGTGAGTCTCTGCATCTCTGACACCAGCAGATCCTTCAGCTGTAGTCGTCGACAGTGGGGACTGGCCTCACACTCCTGCAATCAGCCAATAAAAAGACAGGTTATTAGACTAGTTAACCAATCAGAACTAATAGTCAACCGCCTGTAATGGGGACTGGCCTCACACTCTGGAAATCAGCCAATCACAGCTTGGATTGCTAGACCAGTCAACAAATCAGACCAAACAAGAAGCTGCCTACGTAGAGGAATGGCCTTGCACTCCCGGAATTGTAAGAGGTTATTAGGTCAACTAAACAGGTCTAACGGTCAACAGTAACACATCACTATACAGTACTATCGAACATTGAAATCATACATTATTTATTATATATCAAACTGTATACACCCAGATATATCAGGTATTTAGTGTGTGTGTGTGTGTGTGTGTGTGTGTGTGTGTGTGTGTGTGTGTGTGTGTGTGTGTGTGTGTGTGTGTGTGTGTGTGTGTGTGTGTGTGTGTGTGTGTGTGTGTGTGTGTGTGTGTGCGCGCGCGCGTTACCTGTATGATGTGTGCGAAGCGGGGGTCTTTGCGCTGCTTGCTCTTGATGAGGTCCAGAGCCTGACTCTGCTGACTGCACAAGTGAGCAACACGCTCCTGAAACTCCTCTCCTGCCGAACCCTCAAACTAGAGAGAGAGAGAGAGAGAGAGAGAGAGAGAGAGAGAGAGAGAGAGAGAGAGAGAGAGAGAGAGAGAGAGAGAGAGAGAGAAGGGGAGAAACACAGAGGGAGAACAAGAGATCGACAGACAGAGAGAGAAGAAAAGAGTGATAGAAGGAGGGGAAGAAAAGAGAAAAAGAGAGAAAGAGAAAAAGAGACAGA
Source organism: Engraulis encrasicolus (assembly GCF_034702125.1). Taxonomy (NCBI): domain Eukaryota; kingdom Metazoa; phylum Chordata; class Actinopteri; order Clupeiformes; family Engraulidae; genus Engraulis; species Engraulis encrasicolus. The sequence goes on along the minus strand of NC_085877.1, from coordinate 22,797,277 downwards.
TAGGCAAACAGAAGCAGAAGAAAGAGAGACAAATTTGTTAGTCATGTCAGTTAGTCAATTTGATGAAAGGCAGTATTCGAAGCACGTTTTGCCACCCACCAATACCTGAATGGACATTCTGTATTGACTGAAAGAGAAAAAGCAAAAGAGATTTTTTAAAAAGAAGTAGAAAAGGGGTTTGAATGTGTTGGAGGTTAAAGAGAGAAGCGGAGGAGAGAAGGAGAGGAGGAGAGAACGAGAAGATGAGCAGTAGAGGAGAGAAAGAGAGGGGAAGAATAGGAAGAGAGAAGAAAAATATATAAGAGAAGGAAGGATACAAAAGAGAAAGGAGAGGAGGAGAGAAGAAATGGAAAGAATATGTTTCAGCAGCTGTGGCCTAGTGATTAAGGAGACGGGCTTTAGATCAGAGGGCTGCAGGGTCAAATCCCACCCTTCCACTCTCCATCTTACTCCATGGCTAAGGTGCCCTCGAGCAAGGGAACTAAGGCCGGCCGCACACTGGCTCCGACAGCACTGCGGCACACTTTTGCTTCCGACAGAATTCGGACCCCCAAACCCAATTTCACACGAACATTGCATTGATAGTCAATGGGCGGCGCAGACAAAATAGAACTCGTCTCTAATTGCTATCTGACATCGGCCAATGTCCACGGACATCGGCGCCAGTGTGCGAGGTTCGATTGAAAACAATGGAATCGAATTTTAGCTGAGCAGTGCTCAGCACTTTGTCGGAGCCGGTGTGCGGAAGCCCTAACTCCACACTGCTCCAAGGACTGTAACTAATACCCAGTAATGATAATAGCTGTAAGTCGCTTTGGATAAAAGTATCAGCAAAGTGTAATGTAATGATGACAGAAGAAAGTGAATGAAGAGAGAAAAATAGAAAGGAGAGGAGAAAAGACATAGAATGAACAGAGGATGAGAAGGAGAAATGTAAACTAGAAGACCATACCCTTGCCAGCATGACGTCCCCTATGCTGTGCACGATGGTGCTCTCCCTCAGCCGCCTCAGAGATTCACACAGACCAGCTGCAGAAAACACACAGCAACATTAACAAAACAAATAACAAATAACATTTGGAGAAGGATGTTGTACCTGACCTCATGCATGATTTCATATATCCACACAATACACAAACATACTCACCTCACACACTCGTAATCACAATCGAATTTGTAATTTGAGAGACTGCAAATTATTGACATAATTCTGTTACACATGACACAAACACATATACACACACACTTACAGTGCAGCTCGTAGACATGTCGCAGGTTGGGGAAGATGCAGTCCAACTCCTCCATGGTGAGCACAGAGCGCATGCGCTGGTAAAACACCTGGTCCAGCACTCGCAGAGTACGCAGGTGAGACACCTCCGTTAAGAAGAGCTCTGGAGAGGAGGCGGAGAGAAGAGGAGAGAAGAGAAGGAGAAAGGAGTAAAGACGAGAGAGGAGGATTAGAGCAGAGAGGAGGAGAGTAGAGTAAAGAGAAGAGGGGGAAAGAAAGACACATTAACAATATTCATTTTACTTGTACCATATATGTTTGAGCTTCATTTTTGGAAATAAATGTCTTTCTAAAAAACAGTTTGAAGTATCTAAAACACAACAAACAACAGGTGGTGTTGAGGAAATGCCATAACTCATTACAAATGTATTAATATAAATATCTACACACGTGAAAATGATGGTGGCAATTGTCAGACAGACCAAAAATTGTTACAAAAAAATAGGGCTGAATACAAAGACTGCGAGAGTGACAGAGGATAAAAAATTGGCAACAGTGAATTTAATTACTGAGACTTTGAAAAAGATGATTGAGTTAAATAACAGAGGGTAAACCAAGAAACAATTTGAAAAAGATCCAACAAAGAGATACTGTACAGCGCAGACTCATCTCAACAGTAAAAGACAGTTATGATTTGTAATACAATCGTGTGGAGAAATGTGATGTTGAATAGCTCTGACCTATGATACCTGGTAAGAGAACAGGACACCTACCACTAGAGCACAGCACAGCGCTGCACTGAGTTTCACTGGGTACACAACACGGACAAATATAACCAGGGGTCCGTTTCTCGATTCTTGTCGTTGCTGACCGTCTTAAGACCGTCTTAAGACCGTCTTAAGACCGTCTTAAGACCGTCTTACCGTTACCTTGGATTTAGTGGTGAGCGTCGCTGTCGAGAGAGAGTTGAGTCGCTCTTACGAAGGACTTTTCTAACGATGATAGCAAAGACGCTTTCGAGAAACGGACCCCAGGCCCACAAACGCATAGCTTAGCCATACCAGCGAGCCAGCCACAGACACACACACAAACACACACAAGGTCTGTCTGACCGTCTGGATGGCTGAAGGGCCATCTTTCAACACGTCAGCAGTACCCCCTGTCTGTCTGTTTGAAATATAGCTTTCAGCACCCTACACACTCCACGCATACCGCATTTAGCACCACTGTCCCTCTGTTGACATGATCTACGGCCAAACAACATGCCGCGCCAGCTAGTTTTATGGCATGTTAAGTTTAAACACTGAAGAGGGTGGACATGGGTCAAGTAAACCTCCAAAGTTGTAAAACGCTACACTAAACTACACTTAAAAAAAGCTACACTTTACAAACAGGACTGTCTTTGGTCGTATATTTGTGTATTAAATTCCAATTCTCACACAATTGTACAAGGTTGCTTAACTGGACACTTCAATTCAGTCTTAGAATGGCATTTACCTGCCTCTCCCTATCGGTCTAGATTTTCTTAAGATCAAGTGTAAATACCATGGTTACCAAGTCATGAGAAATGCCAAGAGAAATACCAGTCATGGAGAAAGCAAGTCATGAAAATTGCAAAATAAAGAATGTCTTTATTATAGTGATGTTTTTTATGTTTTTTTATTTTTTTAAACAGGGTCATTCTCTGCGAAATCAGACACTTAACTGTTCATAATGAAGCCAATTGGAGCCAATTTGGATTGGAGCCAATTTTGGTCCCCTGGAGGAAATTCTTTCTCTGCATTTATCCCATTTGGACTAGTGAATCACATTGAAGTACACACACTAGTCCGTAGCAGTGGGCTGCAGTTAGGTGCCTTGCTCAAGGGCACTTCAGCCGTGGTCCGGTCGGGCATTGAACCGGGAACCCTTGCCAACCCAGTGTTCTAACCACTGAGCCACGACTGCCCCCAACAACATGGTTGTATACCAAGCAGTTTATGTATTATTTGTAGAGCCAGGAAATACCTTTCAAACAATGGCAAAACCATTTCTTTGTGACCTAAATTGGTTGTGAAAATTGAGGATGAATGCATGTTGTACCATCCATCTAATTCAGTCTT
>NC_085877.1:22738947-22788947 GCF_034702125.1 Engraulis encrasicolus | reverse complement strand
CAAACGTGCAAAAATAAATATAAAAGAAAGGTGCAAGGAAGGAAAAATCAAATCAAAGCGGTCCAACAATATTCATCAATAAAAATGTGATAAAAACAAAGAAATAATTAACCAAGACAGACCCCAACATTGAGACCCCATGTGAGGATGAGGAAGAACCAATAAAATGGCAATAAAGTGCAAATTAAAAATAAAATGAATGATTCCCCACAGATAGTGGCACCCAACAGCTAAATCAGCAGTGATAGGTCATTTATTATTTAATAAATATTACTTAACACTTACAATACTTCTCTGAGAGCACTAACATGGCTAAAACCCATCATTAACAAACTCTTCCTTATTTAATTGGGTGTAATAAGGAGAAATGGCAGTCCCAGGTTCGTAAAGTAAAATCTATAATTCTGCAAATTTTACCCAACCAATTGTGAATCATTTGATCGTGCAAAATAATATTAATGATTTTCCACTTAATTAAGCGGCTTACCATATCTACCCGAGAAACTCGAGCACGACTAATCCCCGACATTAACACATTTTTCCTTACTTACTTGGGTGTAATAAGCATATCGCTCTATACCACCAAACAAAATATGAATAAGGTCTACCCTGTACAGTACACATGAACGGAAATGAAGACTCAAATGAATCTTATACGCCTCGTGTGTGTGTGTTACTGTCCCCTTACTGGACTGTGACGAGCTCTTGGGCTTGGCGATGTACTTCAGGATGGGGTTTCTCCTCTTGTCCTCCCCATCCTTGTCTTTCCTGCCACTGCTTAGCTGCTGCGAGGAAGCAAAATACGGGAGGGGTGGAAAGGCAAAGAATGAGCAGTGATCAGTTTTTGTTTGTCCTTATTGAGTAATCCAATACCTTGGTTGGAATAGGCTACATTATGACATTACACATACAGCAGGTGTGCATGTGCTGGGATCTCAAAGGTTGTTGACCTTTTTTTTAATTGCAGCCTAGCTTTGCAGACAGCACTTGTGTCAGACAGCATACAGTAACAAGATTGATTTATAATCAAGTCGAGTTACACTTAGCAGCTAATGCTAGAACACGAGAGTGCAACTAAAAGTGAGAGGTGTAAATTCCGGGTTTGAAATGTAAAAAAAAATGACAACAATTTACATACAGCCTAGGTCGATGAGCTAATTAGTAATGTCACCAATCACTTTGTCTGCATCTATTTTCTTCCTAAACATTGATGTGATCTATAATAATCCATTATAAATTAGCATTCAGTATTATTTATTTGATTCTTTATCCATTGTCTTTTGGAGTGATGAGTCATCAGTCCTACACTGCAGAAGAAAGGACGTTTTAACAAGTCAAAGCATCTTGTTTTTAGTAGAACTGGTCCAATATTGAGCTGAATTATAGTTATCGTTCCTTTCTATCATTATGGGAATCAAATATATTAGTAATTTACAGTCACTTTTCGAATTTTCGGATTATCAATCGTACCCTCTTGGCCTTGGGGAAGAAGGGCAGCCACTTCTCCTTCTCGGAGGCGAGGCCGGGGAAGACCCGCGAGTCGCGCAGCTTGATGCCTGAATGCCTCAGGTACAGCAGAACCGCCGACGCCAGAGGAGAGCTGAGGAGAACACAGGAGGGAGCTCAATCATTAGAACACGGTAAGGAGGGGGAAAATGATGAAAACATTGTGAAATTGTAAAAAACATCAAGTTTCCTCCACTGACGACAGGGGAGAACTAAAGAGAACACAGGAGGCATGTAAATCAGAGACAATAAGGGAAAACAGAAGGGGGGGCAGGGGAGTCAGTCACAGAGAATAAGATGTGTAATAAAATGTTCAGTCACAACACAATAAAGGAGAGAAGTGAGGAGAACACAGGAGGGAAGGGTAATTTTTTTTAAAACACAGTGAAATTGAGAAAATTGAAATATCACGACAAAGAAGACAAAATGTCAGAGGAAAACTAGCAGAACAGGAGTATGGAGAACTGTAATAGGGTCATTTCACGTGAAATCAGACGCTTTGGGACCCGACCGATCCGGATTTCAATCATACTTGGTGTGCCTTTTTAGTAGCAAGGTAGCACCCCAGAACTGCATTGGTTTGAATCTGACACTAATATTAAGGGAGAAACAGACTAGGAAAGGTTCACATTTTAGGGTAGGACACTATACATTCAGCCTTGAATATATCAGTCAGTGTTAGTCACAAAAAGATGCCTGTGGTGTTATTTGAAAGCTCTTTTCTGGCTCTACATATTACACAATCAGCTTGGAATACAACAACTCTCAGAATATGAATTATGATAAATTGAAAAATTAAAAATTGAATATCTAAAAAAACTATATTTTAAAATGGCCAGTTCCTTGTCCAAACGTAGCCGGCAATGTCATTAGCAACACCTCAAATGCTGGTGCTCGGTTCTTTATTCATTTCAGAGAGAATTTGACTCACAAATATGGCATCATACAGACCACTTACTAATAATATGGTAATACCATAGTAGCATCACATGACAAAACAAAAACGGTCAGTTTCCATGGTCCCAGGTTTCAGAAACTAAGGCAGATTTCCATTTATACACACCAAATGATGATATGTGAATGTTTGAACATTCCTTCTCTGTGTGCCTGTGTCATCTTCCCTTTACCGTACTTTAAAGAGATAATCAATGGCTACACTCTCATTTTGTACTCTACCAGTGCATTTGAAGCAGCAGCTGTGTCTTTTGTAGATAATGTATAAGTATGTCCCATTGCAGTTAGGTTCCACTACCAGAAGCACATCCTAATGATCCATGACAAGTCTATCTGGTCTGAAGGGAAACGTGAAGGATGGAGATGGTCCATGAGGATGCAGGAAGTTCAGTTTCACCTCTCCAGTGCTCAGCATACATTCCTCAACACATGCTAGCCACCAGTTGCCATCATATACAGCTACAACATACCCTTTGATGCTTGAAAATGTAACACATTCCTTTACTGAGCTCACTCTTTCAACTCCTTCTCTGAATGCGGAAAATGGCCTAATGTCCATTGACAATGGGCAGAAGCTGTGTCGTTTTTGAGTACCTGGAATAGTTCTTGCAGATTCAAACCTCTTCAACAGGTTCTCAGCTTCATGATGGTGCATCTCTCTCAAGAACATCCATTGCCACAACAGAGATGTACCATCATGAAGCTGAGAACCTGTTGAAAAGGTTGGAATCTGCAAGAACTAATCCAGGTACTCAAAAACTACACAGCTTCTGCCCATTGCTCTGCCATTGTGGAAGTTAGGCCATTTTCAGCATTCAAAGAAGACAGAGTTGAAAGAGTGAGCTCAGTAAAGGAATGTGTTACATTTTCAAGCATCAAAGGGTATGTTGTAGCTGTATATGATGGCAACTGGTGGCTAGCATGTGTTGAGGAATGTATGCCGAGCACTGGAGAGGTGAAACTGAACTTCCTGCATCCTCATGGACCATCTCCATCCTTCACTTTTCCCTTCAGACCAGATAGACTTGTCATGGATCATCAGGATGTGCTTCTGGTAGTGGAACCTGTAACTGCAACGGGACGCACTTATACATTATCTACAAAAGACACAGCTGCTGCTTCAAATGCACTGGTAGAGTACACAATGAGAGTGTAGCCATTGATTATCTATTTAAAGTACGGTAAAGGGAAGATGACACAGGTACACAGAGAAGGAATGTTCAAACATTCACATATCATCATTTGCTGTGTATAAATGGACATCTGCCTTAGTTTCTGAAACCTGGGACCATGGAAACTGACCATTTTTGTTTTGTTTTTGTTTTGTCATGTGATGCTACTATGGTATTACCATATTATTAGTAAGTGGTCTGTATGATGCTTGTGAGTCAAATTCTCTCTGAAATGAATAAAGAACCGAACACCAGCATTTGAGGTGTTGCTAATGACATTGCCGGCTACGTTTGGACAAGGAACTGGCCATTTTAAAATATAGTTTTTTTAGATATTCAATTTTTAATTTTTCAATTTATCATAATTCATATTCTGAGAGTTGTTGTATTCCAAGCTGATTGTGTAATATGTAGAGCCAGAAAAGAGCTTTCAAATAACACCACAGGCATCTTTTTGTGACTAACACTGACTGATATATTCAAGGCTGAATGTATAGTGTCCTACCCTCACATGTGAACCTTTCCTAGTCTGTTTCTCCCTTAATATTAGTGTCAGATTCAAACCAATGCAGTTCTGGGGTGCTACCTTGCTACTAAAAAGGCACACCAAGTATGATTGAAATCCAAGTCGGTCGGGTCCCAAAGTGTCTGATTTCACGTGAAATTACCCAATATCAGGTCACTTCGCAACACCTTAAAGATTGTTTTGCAATTAAACAGCGGAGAGAAAGTGAGCGAGACAAGCGAGAACAAGTTAATATGAAAAAAAGACAATAAGAGAAAACCTGAATATTAGTTTGTACAATGAATTGGATGATTTTTTTTAATCCACAGAGACAGGTTGGAAAAAAATGGCATGTCCAATGGAGAATATCAAAAAAACACAAAAGTAGTGACAAGTGAAAAGAATAATAGTAGAGAGTAGTGTAGAGTATCATTTATTGACCCCAGGCGGAAATCAGGGAAATTAGAGAGGGTCTGTAGGAAAGAGGGGAACAAAAGACAGACGGAAAGACAGACAGACAGACAGACAGACAGACAGACAGACAGACAAACAAACACACAGACAGACAGACAGACACAAAAGACATAGAGGAGAGGTCTTACCTTCGTTCTTCCTCGTGCTTCGAACTGAAATAAAACACGAGCGCAAGTGTTGATTAACTTCTTATTACAATTTCAACCCCACACAACAACAGAAGCAAAACATTCCACTACCACAAAACAAAAACAGAGACGCTGAAAAATTAGATTGAAAAACTCAGGGAGAATCTTAAGGGGAAACCCTTTACATGCATTTTGTCACACACCGTCAAAGGAAACTGCTGTCACAGATCATGTGATTTCCCTCTCGCGGGTGTCATATTTGTGTGTGTGTGCGCGCATGTGTGTGTGGGTGAATGGCCTCTCTCTCTCTCCTCTCTGTATCTTCCTTTCTGCATCCCTCTCTCTATCTCTCCATTGGAGGCTGTCATATGACTAATTGCTAAGGTGTGATTGCGGTACTGCTGACCTTTGGAACTCTTCCCAAGTGAAGTGTTGATGTGCAAACTGGACACAGTGAGTGTCAGTGTGTGTGTGTGTGTGTGTGTGTGTGTGTGTGTGTGTGTGTGTGTGTGTGTGTGTGTGTGTGTGTGTGTGTGTGTGTGTGTGTGTGTGTGTGTGTGTGTGTGTGTGTTTTTAAGTGTCTACATGCACTGTATATGTGTGTATGCATGCTATTGTAAAATAGACAGAAGGATTTCTTTTCAACCCAGGGGTCAATCTCATAGTCACCATGATTCAGAGGGGTCTATTTTCCTAAACTTAAGATATTGCTGACTATGTCCTCATGTGAGTCAGTCACTTTGGATAAAAGTGTCGGCAAAATGTAATGTATCCTAAGTTAGTGCAGCTTTGGACCCGTCTTCACAGATCAAGACTAGCATCTCACATGCAATACAATGTACATTATTTTTGCATATTTGTGTACTGAAAATGTAAAAAAACAAAACAAAACAAAAAACACGTCAGTTTAAAAAAAAAAAGTATATTTGTGTATTAATGTATGCTGCTGGAAACCTGAAATTATTAAGAGTTACTCTACTCTTGACCACCTCACATTCTCCCACAGGCAGCGCTCATATCAGCTGGCACCAGTAGGGGGCCGTGTCTCCCTTATAATAAGCCTATTGGAACCGCTGAACCCATCACTAATGAATTCCCCAATGAGCCTGTTACATAGGCAGCTCAATTTCTATTATATACAGAACGAGAGGTATTACAGAGGGGGTCAACTGGCAGTCTGTGACGCGTACGTGCGCCATGCAACACTCACGGTCTCTTCTTGGCTGGGTCTCTCACACGCACGCAGGCACAGAGGCATGCACGCAGGCACGCACACACACCCTATTACTTGAGTTAAGATGGCCACTCACAGTATTTCCCAGAGCGCGGTGACCTGCCTGTCCACCACCTGCCTCTCCTTGGTCGGGTCTCCATCCAGCTGCTGCAGGTCACTCTCCCCAAACAGAGAACCCAGTCCCATCATCTGCTTACTCCTACACACACACACACACACACACACACACACACACACACACACACACACACACACTCACACTCACACTCACACACACACACACACACACACACACACACACACACACACACACACACACACACACACACAAAAGTACAGACATGCACACACATACGTAAACACAGAAAAAAGACACCAGTAAGAGACACGCACACATGCACAGAATAAAAACACCAATAATAACACTCTCATATGCACTCAACCTGGAGTCCTGAATTTGGTATTATTACCAGGGCTTGACGCTAACTGTTTCACTCACCGGCCACTGTGGCAAGGTGTGTTCCTGAGTCACTAGCCATTCAGGTATTCCACTAGCCACAAATGTGATATTGCTTTTTTTTTTTCTTTGTCATGATATTGTACATCTAACCTCAGAAGATGACACACTAATGCAAGATGATCAGTGCATCACTTTCTATATGGAAATAAATCAAACAAATATAAACTAAATATCTTAGCATTTTCTTTAACTTAAATACAAGCAATTGACACATGGGGCAAACAGCAGAATATAGGCTACTCTGGTATGCCATAGGCCTACCAAGAAATAAGCTACCTGCCAAATTGGCTAGTGACACTGAAATTATTACTAGCGACAGTAAAGTTTTACCAGCATTTGGCCGGTTGGCAGGTGCCAGTGTTAAGTCCTGATTATTACCCCACACAGGCACTCACACACAGACTTACTCCACATTATTATATGGTGTGACGTCATCGGTCGAATGCTCCATTCATTTCAATGGAGCTCCCCAACGTTCGCACGTCTGTTATTTTTCGATAACGGACGGGTTGTTCTATATCAGACCGCTGTCAATGGCAACAAGACTTTTCACTGCTAAAGCGACTTTTCAACAAGACTCTAATCAGCTGCTGTGATAGACAACACCTGTTGTCTAGGCTACCTAGCTGTTGCCTAGCGGTGTTCCACAACGGCACTGTTTTGTTTTGCGCAGCAACAATCTTTTGACATGAAAAACTATAATAAACTTAACATTAAATAGGCCTAAAGAAATGTCCCCGCCATGTGTGAATCATTTAAGTATATCCTTATAATAAGCGGGTTAACGTTAGGCGAGTCGGTCGCTTTGTGGAATAGCAGCACTTCAGAGAGAACAAGACCCATCCGCTCCACGTCGGGGTCTAAAGATTCTCTCTGTCGTGCTGCTATTCCACGGTAGCGACCTTCTCGCCGAACGTTAACCCTTACTTATTAACTCAAGACCATTATGTCTGTCAGTAATAAGCACACACACACAAACACACTTACACACACTCTCACACACTCTCACGCACTCTCACGCACTCTCACGCACTCTCACGCACTCTCACGCACACTCACGCACACTCTCGCACACTCTCGCACACTCTCGCACACTCTCGCACGCACGCACGCGCACATGCACGCACGCACGCGCACACACAGACACACGCACAGACACACGCACAGACACACCACTCTCCTGCTCTCCCGTACCTGTAGTCCTGTATCTGGTCCTGTATATCTGGTAGGACCTGCTGCTGCAGCTCAGATAGGGGCCCTCTGATGTCCTCCTGGGGCTGTGCCTGCAGACGCGCATCTGCAACAGCACAACAAGAACAATACACACATCAACCCATTGTGTCCTGGAGTGACATATACAGTCCCAGGAAAAAGTTTGTACACCCTTTTAAATTTCTTACATTTCCGTCAAAATTGATCATAAAACATGGTCTGATCTTCCCGGAAATCTCAAAAAGGAACAATCAGAGTCTGCTTTAATTAATTCCACCCAAACATTTACATGTTATCATATTTTTATTGGTCATAAGGCCATAACATTCACAGGAGAGCAGGGCATAAGTAAGTACACCCTTGCATTAAGTAGGTTTTAACCCTCAGTTAGTTGCAATATCATCAACCAGACTTGTCCTGTAGTTGCAGATCAGATTAACAAAACAATCTGTTTGTATCTTGTCTCCCTCTTCTTTAGACAACTGCCTCTCGTCAGCAAGGTTTGTGGGATGTCTGGAGTGCATAGCTTTCTTGACTTCATGACATATAATCTCAATTGTTTTTTGTCAGGGCTTTGACTGGGCTATTTCAGAATGTGTATTTCATTATTATGAAGCCATTCTAAAGTCGATTTGCTTCTAAAGTATGTGTTGTTGTCACATTTCAGGACCCATACTCTTGTGTGCTTCAACTGTGTGACAGACTTCCTCACGTTTTTTTCTGTAAAATATCACAATAAACTTGAGTTCATTGTTTCACTGATAATAGCAAACTGTCAAGGGCCTGAGGCAGCAAGGTAGCCGCATATAATGATGCTCCTGCCACCATACTCAGAAGAGGAGATGTAACCAAGAATAGCTAAAATGGGATTCATTCTACCAATCTAAAATTAATGGGGTTTCTGTCCAAAAAAATATTGCTGCACCTTCGAGGTTTGCGAAAAAGCATTTATATGCTTCATAGAATTACTGCAAAATATTCTGTAGACCAACGTTGAAATCAAAGTTGAATTGTTCAGGGGAACACACAATGTCATGTTTGGAGGAGGACTGGAGAACCACACCCTCACCAAAACATCATCTCCACCTTTGAGTATGGTGGCGGGAGCATCATTATATGCGGCTACCTTGCTGCCTCAGGCCCTTTTCAGTTTGCTATTAACAGTGGAACAATGAACTCAGAAGTTTATCGAGATATTTTACAGAAAAAAAGTGAGGTAGTCTGTCACACAGTTGAAGCACACAAGAGGATGGGTGCTGAAATGTGACAATAACCCATACTTTAGAAGCAAATTTACTTTAGAATGGCTTCATAATAATGAAATACACATTCTGGAATAGCCCAGTCAAAGCCCTGACAAAAAACAATTGAGATTATATGGCATAAAGTCAAGAAAGCTATGCACTCCAGACATCCCACAAACCTTGCTGACGAGAGGCAGTTTTCTAAAGAAGAGGGAGACCAGATACATCCAGATTGTTTTGTTAATCTGATCTGCAACTACAGGAAACATCTGGTTGAGGTTATTGCGACTAACTTAGGTTTAAAACCTATTGAATGCAAGGGTGTACTTACTTATGCCTTGCTGTCCTGTGAATGTTTACATCTTATGGCCAATGAAAATATGAAAACTTGTAAATGTTTGGGTTGAATTAGTTAAAGCAGACTCTGGTTGTTCCTTCTTGTGATTTCCGGGAAGATCAGACCATGTTTTATGATCAATTTTGACAGAAATGTAAGAAATTTCAAAGGGTGTACAAACTTTTTCCTGGGACTGTATGCTGTATTAAGGTTCTTGAGATTTGAGCTGTTTTATTAAAAATGTCGGTATGTTAGAGCTGAATGAACACGTTCTAGTGCAAAATTAAGGTTCTCGCTTTTAAATGCAACTTGTTTCATGTTTATATGTGCTTTGGAGGGTGAGATAATAAGGTGGGAGAGGGCACCTTTTCCCAAAAAGGGATTAGGCTAAAATGGGTTAACACACACAGCACAATTACATAGACACGCACACACACACAAACTCATTTTTACCAGGCGATGTAACGTGCGCGCCCACAGTGATCAGAATCTCGCTAAACCACAAAACAAAACAAAATGTACTCGGCACAATGTCAAACATAAACACACAGTTTGATGTGGAACTCACCAATTTCCTTCAGGTACTCCTCTCTGACTTTTATTCTGAGTGGCTGTGGAGCAGAGATCAGACAGTTCAGGCGCCAATAAGCAATGCATAAAAACAAGTGTTCCAGTATCATATGAAATATGACATGAAAACTGCTAAAAGTATACATGTTTGGTAATATAACTGAAAGTATACAATATATTAGCAATTACATTCACAAAATCCTTACGAACACAATATTTTGAACTTAGCAGAGGAGCTAATCAAGGTGGCCTCCCTTACTATTAAGTGCCGGGGGAAACCCTGAAGGCACTATTCCGTATTTATGTACGTATGTATGCTACTGGACACCTTAATTTCCCCCTGGGATCAATGAATGATACTTCTCTACTCTACTATATCGACAAACAGAGAGACAGATAGACAATACAACTAGATGCCATGTAAACTCACCGCATCAGGATCCAGGAAGTGGGAGACCACTTGAGGAGCCAGACCTCGAGCATCCTTAGGACTGGAGCCCAGGTACGCCTCCACTGTCAGGTAGAACAGCTAAACACACGGAGAGACAGAGATACGCACGTAAGCACGGGTTAAGGCACAGATGTATGGACGCATGCACACACATACCACCATCCCCACCACAACGTAAGAAAAAGGACAGAGAAGGTAGGGAGTATGAGAGAGATACAGAGAGAGTGAAGAGGAGAGATAGAGAGAGAGAGCAGGAGAGACAGAGAGAAAGAGAAAGAACGAAAGACAGAGAGACAGGAAAGGAGAGAGGGAGAGAGATAAAGCGAGAGAGAGAGAGAGAGAGAGAGAGAGAGAGAGAGAGAGAGAGAGAGAGAGAGAGAGAGAGAGAGAGAGAGAGAGAGATGAAGAAGACCTACAGAGAGATAGGTGGGCAGATAAACATACAGACAGACAAAGACTCTCACCAGTGGGTTGGGGTCGAGAAGCTGGCTGAAGACGTATCTCATGAAGACGGTCATGTGAGCAGGCCGAGACTTCAACAGCTCCAGATCTTGAAAAGGACCATCAACCTGAGAGAGAGAGAGAGAGAGAGAGAGAGAGAGAGAGAGAGAGAGAGAGAGAGAGAGAGAGAGAGAGAGAGAGAGAGAGAGAAACAGAAACAGAAACAGAGATATAGCAAACAGACATATAGCAAACAGAGATATAGCAAACTGTATAAAAATGTAAAAAGAGGCACGGTAGAAGGAGCCATAAATGACCTACGACCTAATAATACTTTTTTCCATATTTTCATATTGTTGTTTAACAGCCTGATCTCACAGAATTCCGTGAAGTAGACACGGACCCTTGGGAAACAAAATCTGTGGCAGTTTCACGGATTTTGCCAAATTCCCATGTTGGGGTCACGGACGTGTTTTCCGTGATGGACTCACAGAAGTGCTTTCTTTATGTCCCTACAGCACGGAATCCTGCAAGATCATGTTGCGTTTAGCCTTGATGAACAGGTAGCCAGAGGTAATAGACAACGTATTTGGTATCTTTAATGTACAGTAAATTGTCGTCGTACTTCGTTGAAAGTGTAACCATCTTCATCCTCCTCTTCCTCCTCAGGTCCAATGATCTGAGCCTTCCCTCCCTGGCGGGAAAGAGATAAGGTTCACATTTCATTTGTGTGTGTGTGTGTGTGTGTGTGTGTGTGTGTGTGTGTGTGTGTGTGTGTGTGTGTGTGTGTGTGTGTGTGTGTGTGTGTGTGTGTGTGTGTGTGTGTGCGCTAGTGAGTGCGCTAGTGAGTGCGCTAGTGAGTGTGTGTGTGTGTGCGCTAGTGAGTGTGAGTTGTATGTATGTGGTGTGTGTGTGTGTGTGTGTGTGTGTGGCAGGGAAGAGTGAGCGTTTACATTGTGGGATGTCAAGCATGTCCAGGCAAGATTGATGATCATGCATGTGTGTGTGTGTGTGTGTGTGTGTGTGTGTGTGTGTGTGTGTGTGTGTGTGTGTGTGTGTGTGTGTGTGTGTGTGTGTGTGTGTGTGTGTGTGTGTGTGTGTGGCGGCGCCTCTCAGTTCATAGGGGATGGCATGCACGGCATGTCAAACGTGACGGAACATGATCTCTTGCATGTCCATGCCTTGCATTAGACTAGCTTAAGAGTAGGGCATGCATGCATGCCTGTATGTATGGATTGGATTGTTGCGAGTTGTGTGGTTGTGTGTGTGTGTGTGTGTGTGTGTGTGTGTGTGTGTGTGTGTGTGTGTGTGTGTGTGTGTGTGTGTGTGTGTGTGTGTGTGTGTGTGTGTGTGTGTGTGTGTGTGTGTGTGGTAGCCCCCTTGATTGAGGAAGATACCGCACACTCTAAAGCTAGATTTATGCTTCGCTCGCATAGAATCTGCGTCCGTCCGTTTTCTGTCTATGCGAGTCCACGCCCCCCTCTCAGAGGCTCTGCGCCCGTCGTCTAGCGCCTCGAAAAAATTCTAACTATCCGTCGGACGGACGCGGAGTACGCAGACAAAAAGGCACTATGATTGGTCGTCTCGCTACTTCCTTGTTCTGTTCTTGTGGCAGCGCAATGCCAGTAGTTTGCGAGAGCAGAGCTGTATTCTGTTAAAAACTGTATTAATGCCTTGTGTGTAAATGTGTGTAAATACACGAAGCTAAGCTAAGTAACAAACAATGCATCAGTTGAACACTCGTGGCACAATGCCTGCGGTTTTACTACCGTTCCTCCACCGAATGTAAACACAAATCGGCAGAATCAACTGTCTTTACATGCTTGCATTTTCTGCTCGTGAAAACAGACTGGGTATGTCAAATAATGATACCACTGCATTGCCTTTGCAATTTGTGTGAAAATACCTAGCTAACCGGGATAGAAAGCACCGCAGTGCTTACAATGTAGTGAAAGTAGCCTAATCGCGCAATTTCAAATGTGGCTGGCAACGAGACCTCGGACCTCGCAGAGCTCGCAGATGCATGAATACAAAATTGGTTCGTGGCCACTCCCACGCGACTTTTCACGCTCGCAGTTGCTGAAGTCTAATCTGGCCTTTATCCGTCGTGCTGAATTTTATTTAACGTTATGGCCACCTCTCTGAAAGTGATCTTGCACCCGCTACCTGCACTTTGAAACCTCTGGTGTGCGTTGGTTTCCTCTTCCAAATAAAGCCCCCTTGATTGAAACAACTGTATGCACGCGTGCAGTCCTGCCTGTGCGCACTGAAGTTGCTCACTAATGTGTGCCCACTAATGTTTGTGTTTGAAGTGTAAGAAGGTGTATTGAATGAAAAATCCATTTTAAAAGACTGGATTTTCCGATGACTTCAAACACTGTAGATAGATTGACTTCAGAGAGAGATAGTGCGTGCATGTGTGTGTGTGTGTGTGTGTGTGTGTGTGTGTGCGCGCGTGTGCGTGTGTGTGTGCGCGCGCGCGCATGTGTGTCTTTTGCTGCATTAATATGAAGTGCAGAATGACTATGCAGATAAGTGTCAACTCAAGTGTCTGTGTGTGCACGTGTGGCTATGTGCAAATGTGCCATCTGGTGTGCGTGCATTTGTGCGTGCGTGCCTGTTTTCACTATCCCACGAACTTCAAGGGCATGAGTGTGCAAATTTGTGCATCTCAGTATCTCAAAGTCACACCAACTCAGCAACCATCTGTGTGTGTGTGTGTGTGTGTGTGTGTGTGTGTGTGTGTGTGTGTGTGTGTGTGTGTGTGTGTGTGTGTGTGTGTGTGTGTGTGTGTGTGTGTGTGTGTGTGTGTGTCTTACCGGCTTGGGCGCGCTGTGTGTGTGGGGGGGAGCGTTGACGTGTCTGTGTTTGTGTGTGTGTGTTACCAGCTCAGGCGTGCTGTGTGTGTGCGTGTGCGCGTGTGCGTGTGCGTGTGCGTGTGCGTGTGCGTGTGTCTTACCGGCTCGGGCGTGCTGTGTGTGTCGGAGCCTTGTCTGCGGTGCAGTGATATCCGGAAGGAGGAGGACGAGGGGGAGGAGTGGGGGCTTTCACACACCTGCAGGATCAGAGAAGAGGACAGGGGTGAGTGTAGAGATACGCACGCACGCACGCACGCACGCACACGCTCTCTATCTCTCTCTCTCTCTCTCTCACACACACACACACACACACACCTTTGTCTCCGTCTGGTGCTGGTTGTTAGTCATACTTTCTCTCGGTAACACACATACTATATGAGACTTTGATTTCATACCGCTTCAATTCATATTTCCCAGTCTCTCTCTCTCTCTGTCTCTCTCTCGCTCTCTCGCTCTCTCTCTCTCTCCTCACTTTTGCAAGCTCAGCACTGCGTTTTTTTGTCTTCTCTAAAACCTTGCGTGTTCACCATCTCTACCGTACACCTTCTCTACTCAGTGTCAGACACATTCTCCCCTCTCCCCCTCGCTCCCCAAAAGAAAATAGCCCTGGTCTCCCCCCTCCTCCCCCTTCCTCTTCTTTCATCCTAATGCGGTGCTCTGGTAATTTATGTTCTGCAGTGACACTGCCTACGCTTTCATTTCTGAGAGGATGAGGCAGCGCAGGAACAAGAAACTGCTGTCTCTTCGGTAATCCCACTTTTATACTCTCTCTCTCCCCCTCTTTCAGTCTTTCACCACGCGCGCTCACACACCATGCAGACATACCCCGCACACACACACACATCACGCGCGCACACACACAGTGTCATACATCTGCAATATCTTTCAGTTTCTGTCTCTTGCATACAAGGGCAAACACCTGCACACACACACACACACACATACTTTATCATAAAGTGCGTTTACCTTCCTCTTCTCTCACCGTCTCATTCTTTCTCTTGTGCGCGTGCACACACACACGCACACACACACACACACACACACACACACACACACACACACACACACACACACACACACACACACACACACACACACACACACACACACACACACACACACACACACACACACACACACACACACACACACACACACAGTTTCACTCATCCCCTTTGTCTTTTGCCCTCTCCCTGACTCATCTTCTCTCTCTCTCACACACACACACACACACGCGCACACGCACACGCACACGCACACACACACACACACAATTCATCACGCCGTTGGCACCTCAATTTGCTCTCACCTCAAAGTCCCCTTCGCTGGACTCCATCGACAGTCGCCCTGGCAAGACAGCAAGATAAAAGATGAACACCCAACAAGATACTACACAACACTGACTACCAAGTGTACATGCATCTCCCAAACGACACAATACCAACTATATGTATATGTCCAACAAAAGCCGCACGCACGCACACATGCACACACACACACTGCTTGTGAAAGGATAAAGTATTCATACCTTCTCCTGCTGTGAAATAACTGGTCACGGATTCAGGTCGCTTCCCATCCTGAGAGATGGAGAGAATGGGGAGAAGAAAAAGAAAGGATAGCAGGACATGGAGAAGAGAGAACGGTGAGACATAGGAGAGGTATTGAGAGACAGAAGGAAGACAGATCATAAAAAATAGAGACATGGCCAGTAAGCAGATGGTTTGGTGAAGAAGTTCAGTCACATTTTAAAGAGATTACACTAGACTAGAGCCGCATGACATTCTAGAATTTGCAATTCTGAGAGTCTCAGTGCCTACTGTGCACCTCACACACAGATGCACAGCGCTGATGCATGAAACAGCACAGATTGCTGATTGAAGTGCACCTTCCAACTTATTGCTAAAGGTTCTTGTTTGAGGTTTTTCAGAGTGATGCTCCAATCACATGCTACATGTTTTGAGGGGCGCTTCAAGAGCAGTTTTATTGCACACGAATGGGTGCATCAGTCATGAAAACGATGGTAACACACTTTAGGAGTTTCGGATGACAGGAGAAACGAAATAGAAGCCTGTTTAAGTCGCCATGGGAACCCTCAGTGTATCACCATGCAGAGGTGCAAATCCCGGCCCAGCATGTAAAAATCCTGCCATAGCTTCCTTCCAATTAGGGATGCAAATTATCGATTAATTCATTAATCGTTAGTTGATTGCCTTATCAATCGACTTACGATTAATTGATAAGCGGCCGTTTCCGCCCAAAATATCAATGTTTTTAAAACAAAAATCTATTAAATCTATAAGTTCAAATTAAAAAGTGAAAAAAATACTACATTTAAATGAATTCTATTTAAATTCTTTAATCCAAAGGTGATTTGAATATTCCCACTTTTCACAACCCTCTTCACACACACTCGTCACATGCCCATTTCACCTGGGTCTCTTGTCAATTGAATCGGCGATTAATTGCAATTAATGTTTTTTAATCAATTAATGCATTCATCGATTTAAGTCCCTACTAGGTGACTTTCTTGAATTCCCAAATCAATCAGCTGATTAAGAGCTGATTGGATGAACATTTGTGACAGGGCTTTCACTTTCTGAAACCCAGGATCAATATCTCTGCCCCTCAGTGCATCACCATCACCATCACCACCATCACCATCACCATCACCATCACCATCACCATCACCACCATCACCACCACCATCACCACCATCACCATCACCATCACCATCACCATCACCATCACCATCACCACCACCACCATCACCATCACCATCACCATCACCATCACCACCACGGAGACCTACCAGGTCCTGATGCAGCTTGACCCGGACCTGGCTGGCCCGCCTCTTGGCGCTCTCGATTCGCTCCTCCAACGAGGGGGTGGGGTTACGAGAACACTCCTCCAGCAAGGCCTGCAGCAGCAAAACACCATGTTGAGTAAACACACACACACACACACACACACACACACACACACACACACACACACACACACACACACACACACACACACACACACACACACACACACACACACACACACACACACACACACACACACACACACACACACACACACACACACACACACACACACACACACACACACACACACACACACACACACACACATATTCCCCTATCACCAGGCCAGACCCAACAGTGCCTTCTTTTGGTTAATTTCAGTAGAATATCAAAGGGCTATGATATAAACAGGGCTCTAAAATTAACACCCGCCAACCAGCCATATGCTGGTGAAATGTCAGTTTGGCTGGTAGAAAAGACAAACTTACAAGCCACTTTGACCCAATAGTGTGCGTTTGGCTGGTGAGATTAACTCACTAGCCATTTTGCCTGGTGATGAAAAAAGTTAATTTAGCGCCCTGGATATAAATCCACTCCACATGAAATTGTACACAAGTTGTATGCATGTCGATGTGCTAGATTGTTTACCTGAAGCTCCGCCTCTTCCTGTTCCAGCATCTTCCTGAGGATCTCGGAGGCGTGCTTCTGCACCTCTGGGTCCTAAAGGGGGACGAGTGAAACGCCAATGTTAACAGTAGCATGGCGGAGTATTGCTAGACAGTATATAGACCATCAATTCTGTCAAAGGTGGCGATAGAATGCCATTAAGGGTAAAACAATTAAGCAATAAGCCACGATAGGGCGTGGGTTTGTATTCGATTTATGATGGATAATGGGAGTTGGAGCATGACGCGAAGCAGAGTGCTGTAAAACTCCCATTAATCGTCATAAATCGAACACAAACCCACGGACTCATGTTACTTATTGCTTATCTAAAGCTGTCGCACTGAATTGCTGACAATATTTCTTTAAAAAGTGCTGTAATAATTAATTTGCCTTGCGTTGTTCAGTTGTGGTTGGTTACCGCAGCAACACTACTGGGCTCGCGCGCGTTCATCGTGCTGCCAGACACAAACTTTGGTCCAATAGTACAGTGAATGAATGAAAGGAATGAAACGTCTTTGCAATCACCCTGACACCCCAACCACAGATGGTAGACAGATGAGCTCTTCCTGTATTCTCCCTACTCCAACTGCACCAGATTTTGGCTGTTAACTTAAACGCAAGCGTGTGACTTAACAGCGCGTCTTCGTTTGAAACGGTGTCCGTTTACACCCGATCAGCCAATCACAATCAAGGGCCAGATGGCACGGTGTTAGATTTGCCAGGCAAATGCACATGCACAGTCATAATCGAACATTAATTGTGTCCAAGAGGGAGGTGGGCGTCGCTCGCAAAACACACCAGAGTGGGAGATGACCAGTTCAGTTTAAGTGACATTAAAGTCGAAGTAGTTGTAGTAGCGAACACAATAGCAATGCAGTAGTGAAATGGTACAACATAATCACATACTGAAACATATCCACATACTTGTTTTACACAATATTCTGTGGGATTTTGGTAGGAAAATATTTCCTCAGCTCTAATCTGCACAAGCTGATAACATAGCAAAAGCACTCCAGCACACACCCTCATGTTCAAACACACACACACACACACACACACACACACACACACACACACACACACACACACACACACACACACACACACACACACACACACACACACACACACACACACACACACACACACACACACACACACACACACACACACACACACACACACACACACACACGATTGTAAGCGGGGCTTTAGAAGGGACTTTCCAATCACCAAGCAGCCAAGTGTAGGAATGTTTACAGGATGACTGTGCATATTAATGCAAATTTGTGTATGGGTGTGTGTATGTGTGTGTGAGAGAGAGTAAGAGAGAGAGAGAGAGAGAGAGGAGGGGAGATCCCACCCATTTCGTTGCCTCCTTGTATGTTTATGTGAATGTGTGTACAATTCTGTGTGTATGTGTGTTTGCCCTTGGCGGGCCGTACCTGAAGCAGTTTGGGTCCTGTGATTCTGAGAAAGTTCATGGTCTGCCTGACGTGGTTTGAGTCCTATGTGGGTGTTTCTGCATGTGTGTATGTACTGTATGACTGTCTATGTGTGAGTGTCAGTGTAGGTGTGTGTACGCGTCTTCATCTGCCCTCGGCTTAGCGTGTCGTGTGTACCTGTAGCGGTTTGGGTCCTGTGATTCTGTGCGAGTAGCCGCCTGGTGTGGAGGTGGACGAGGGGGGCAGGGGCGGGGCCGGCGGGGGAGACGCAGTCCTGTGATTGGGCAGCAGGTCCGAGCAGAGAGGCCTGTGATTGGGCAGGAGGTCGGTGCAGAGGGGCTGGAGGGGCACGGCCGCCGCTGAGGGGGCGGGACCTTGCAGAGTCAAAGCCACGTACGTTCCGGCTGCAACACGACACGGACAGAGCAAAAGTGGAGAGAGAGAGAGAGTTAAATAAGGAAGCATATCACTGAAGTAGGGGTGGGCGATATGAAGATATTAAATTGTGAATCGTGAGATCGAGTACAAGATCGTCTCAAATCTGCCAAAGTGGAGAAATTGTATAGATCGCCTTGGAGTGAGGATGTTTACTATCAGTATCAGAATGATGTCTACTTACTTAGTGTTGTCTGCACTTTTATTTTTTATTTTATTGTATTTCAATTGTGCACTTTATGAGAGTGTCATCAGTGTGTTTACGTTTAATCAATTGCTAATTACAACTTGCAGGTATAAAAATGCCGTTTTTTAATTTTTATTTGTTTATGGAATCGAGATGGTATGTTTAAAAAACATGATATTGTGATGAAGTGGTCCGCACACAAAAAATCATGATGTGCCGTATAGCCCACCCCTAAACTGAAGTATCCTAGCCTGGTGAGATAGACTGAAACATGAAAATATTGCTCTAGATTCAATCGGTTCAGAAAGCTAAGGGCTGGGGATGGGGCCAATGTTATGACCAGTCAAACGACTTTATCTTAGTCGTAGTCATTCTGCCATCTCCACTGTCCAACCAAAGCCTGCAGCAAAGATTTAAAACAGACAGAGGAAACAAAACGAGTCATGCTGTGATTGGCCGGCCCAGGCAGGTGCCTGTTGTGGTGATCTTACAGACGAGGGGTGTGTTTCTCGACAACATCATCGCTAAGTTGGTTGCAATGCAATTTCCCATTGGAAACCTAGTAAGTTGCTAACTGTTAAGCAACAATGCTTTCGAGAAACGGGATCCAGGACTTGACCAAAAATATATTTAGCCACTAGGTGGGTCTGTCTGGCTTACTAGGCTTACAATGTTCTACAAAAGGCAAAGTCAAAGCCACAAGCCAAATCCCAGCTACAAGACCAAAGAGGAGAGAGAGAGAGAGAGAGAGAGAGAGAGAGAGAGAGAGAGAGAGAGAGAGCGAGAGAGAGAGAGAGAGAGAGAGGGAGAGAGAGAGAGAGAGAGAGAGAGAGAGAGAGAGAGAGAGAGAGAGTGAGAGTGAGAGTGAGAGAGAGAGAGAGAGTTAAGCAAGTACAGACTGGTGAAGCAGAACCTGTAATACACTGTCTATGTTACATATGGCTCAGCTACAAAACCAGGGGGGAGGAAACAGAGGGTACAAGCATAAGCTGTTAGCCTGACAGACCAGACCATTCATTTGGAATTACTGCGTAATTCACGAATGGTCTGATTACGCTTCTCTGGGGAGGGTTTAGTCGTCCTCCAGGTGGCCGACCAATAAGCGAACATACTTGGGCGCATAATAACACGTGTCATGAACGTTCACTGTCAGTGATTGGTCACCACTCATTTCAAACCAGAGCTGAGATCACTCCTTCCACCCAAGCGCTCTAGGGCATCGAGGATCCAGGCCAAAAATGAATTACGAAGTAATTAATGTGGTCTGGTAAAATCAGGCTAATAAGCTGTGACACAATGACTCAAAGCTGTCCTACAAAGTCAAAGGCACAGACATCATGTCTAAAACACCAGACAGAGGAGAAGATGGAGAACGTAAGCAGTAACTGTACTGCTCTAAAAAGTGAAAGTGCAGTAACTACATAATTTGTAAAAATTCAATTCAGACAGCAAAATGTCTTCATAACACCTCCTTTATCTTGTGACAAAGTCTTGCTATGAGATATTGCTATGTCAAATTTACAGTACCTACAATATCCAATCTCATACCAATACTTTGAAGGCCTTTTTCAACGCTTACATAGTAACTGCATTTTGCCTTTGTAGGGGTATTGATTTTTTTAACACAACCTTCATCATGGATGTTACTTTTAAATACTTTTCAAAACCTCATGGACACACTGGTTTGAGTATGACACAGAAAACTAGAAAGATGGTAAAAAAAAAGGCTGATGGGAAAGGGGAGTAAAATCTTCATAAGAGTAAGAGTATGCACATCCCACCTCTCTGAGACCAGGTGCAGGACAAAGGCGCATTTGACAGTAGAAAGAGTAGAAATCTGCACACTGTAGCTGCGCGTTGAGGGTTTATTCAAGTCAACGTTTCGACCCAACAGGAGCTATAGTGTGCCGACTTCTACTCTTTTTACTAAGAAAGGGGGAATACCCAGAGGGAACCAGAGAGAGAAGTGCTCCCTTCTCAGCCTTGTCAGCTCAACTCAACCCACTTTCACACACACACTAACACCAAATTACATCACTAATGTGGTCCACACACACAAACGAACGCAATCCGATCACATGAGAGTTGTGCATACACAAATTCCCTTCAACAACCTAATACCATCACTCTAAGCATAAATACACACAAATGAACACACAGGTGTGCACACACACACACACTCACACACACACACACACACACGCACACACGCACACACGCACACACGCACACACGCACACACGCACACACGCACACACGCACACACGCACACACGCACACACACACACACACACACACACAATAATATAGTCATGAATATACTCACATTTCATGAGCTTCTCTCGCGCTCACACACACACACACACACACACACTCA
Source organism: Engraulis encrasicolus (assembly GCF_034702125.1). NCBI lineage: Eukaryota > Metazoa > Chordata > Actinopteri > Clupeiformes > Engraulidae > Engraulis > Engraulis encrasicolus. Next base: position 22,767,421 of record NC_085877.1, on the reverse strand, counting down.
GTCATGGACATACTCACATTTGATGAGTTTCACCACCTCCTGGTGGGACATTGACGACACGAGTGAGCCATTGACCTGCACAGCACGGAGACACAGAAGAAACAAACGTCAGTGGTGCGCACACACACACACACACAGCATAAGCAAGCCACTGACACACAGCAGTTTGACAGAAGATGCCAGTGCCACCATACACCCTAACAACTGGAGACTCTTGAAAAGGGGAAAGGGGAGCGAAAACAGAGGGTTTGTGGAGAAAACCGAAAGCAGCAATGTGACATGAGCCGTGCGTCATTGTCTTTTTACTCAGTGTGACTTGCAGTGTTTCCCCACGCACTTTGAGGTTAAGGAAACCACTTTGAGAGGAAACACATTCCATGTTGACTATGTCCACTGAAAAGATGAAGATTTGGCTCTTCAACTTCACTTGGAAACCTCAATTTCAAATAGCAAAAAAAAGAGACTTTTCAAGGGCGTACCGAGCCTTGAAAAACGCTTAAACTTTTTTGACATTGTTTCACTAATCTTTACCATCATCGGAATGCATAACCCTGAGCATGGCTTTGCTTCATTCACGTGCATGAACCACTAGCGTGAGATTAAATCCTCGCTTTGGGTGGTTTGTCAACACAAGCTCTATTTACAAGCATGTTCAACAACCAAACTACTACATTACACTTAGCTGACGCTTTTTATCCAAAGCGACTTACAGTTATTTACAGGGTATTGGTTACAGTCCCTGGAGCAGTGTGGGGGTTAGGTGCCTTGCTGAAGGGCACTTCAGACATGGATGGAGGTGTAGGGAGTGGTCCATGGAGTCCATGCACATAACCATTAGGCTAGATTTATGCTTCGGACGCAGAGAATCTGCGTTTTCTGTCTATGCGAGTCCACGCCCCCCTCTCAGAGGCTCTGCGCCCGTCGTTGAGCGCCTCGAAAAAATTCTAACTATCCGTCGGACGGACGCGGAGTACGCAGACAAAAGGGCGCTATGATTGGTCGTCTCGCTACTTCCTTGTTCTGTTCTTGTGGCAGCGCAATGCCAGTAGTTTGCGAGAGCAGAGCTGTATTCTGTTAAAAACTTTATTAATGCCTTGTGTGTAAATGTGTGTCAATACACGAAGCTACAAGCTAAGTAACAAACAATGCATCAGTTGAACACTCGTGGCACAATGCCTGCGGTTTTACTACCGTTCCTCCACCGAATGTAAACACACATGGGCAGAATCAACTGTCTTTACATGCTTGCATTTTCTGTTCGTGAAAACAGACTGGGTATGTCAAATAATGATACCAGTGCATTGCCTTTGTAATTTGTGTGAAAATACCTAGCTAACCGGGATAGAAAGCAACATTGCTTAATAATGACCGCAGTGCTTACAATGTGAAAGTAGTCTAATCGCGCAATTTCAAATGTGGCTCGCGACGAGACCTCGGACCTCGCAGAACTCGCAGATGCATGAATACAATGTTGGTTCGTGGCCACTCCCACGCGAGTTTTGACGAGCGCAGTTGCAGAAGTCTAATCTGACCTTTAGGCTACGAATGCCCACCTCACGAATAGAATAACTTTTGCATCTAAATTCTTTTTTGCTTCACACATCATCTACTGTAAATGATTGATGGGTAACCTGGATTCAGTAGTTCACAATCGAGTGCAGCATATTACAAACAGCCAGGTTGTACTTGTCCAATTCAGTTGCGGTTGCCTGGTTGAATTAGACAGGCAAAATCAGCTGACTGTAACTGATGAATCCAAGTTACCAATCAAGGTCAACTGTAATAAGAATGTAGCAGCATACCTTAATGATCCTGTCTCCCTCATGCACACCGGCCTTCACTGCAGCTCCACCTGAGAGAGAGAGAGAGAGATAGAGAGATAGAGAGTGAGTGAGTGAGTGAGTGAGTGAGTGAGTGAGTGAGTGAGTGAGTGAGTGAGTGAGTGAGTGAGTGAGTGAGTGAGTGAGTGAGTGAGTGAGTGAGTGAGTGAGTGAGTGAGTGAGTGAGTGAGTGAGTGAGTGAGTGAGTGAGTGAGTGAGTGAGTGAGTGAGTGAGTGAGTGAGTGAGTGAGTGAGTGAGTGAGTGAGTGAGTTTCTGGCTGCACTATAAATGCGAGTCCGCGGTCACCTCGCCTCAGACTCAGAGTGAGTGAGTGAACTTCTTAAAAAGTAAACACTAAATCAAGACTCGACAAATTGACTTTTCAAGCAATTTCAGAACATGTGGTATTTAGCCCGTTGAGTGACTATTTCACAGACATGTTCTTTCTACTTCAAATTGGCATCACCTTATTATTTGGCCTAAACTGCCATAAAGGATACCATTTCACGTTTGCACTGCTGTTAGTGCCGTGTTATAGACACCACTGTTGTTTTAAAAGCACTACAGATGGTTTTGTTTTGTCCTCCGTGTATGTGCCATTCCAGGGCACTGCTAGAGACTAGTCACTAGTTGACGTTTGAGAACGTTTAGCACTAGCTGCACAGTTTCACCTAAAAAAAAGTCACTAAATAATTCAGCATGTTTACTGAACAGGATGTCTACTAGCTAAGTGCGCACACATAGTGCATCGGTGTGTGAGTGTGAGTGTGAGTGTGAGTGTGAGTGTGTGTGTGTGTGTGTGTGTGTGTGTGTGTGTGTGTGTGTGCGTGTGATCTCACCTGGCCTGACGTTCTGCACCAGCTTTATCCTCTCCCCGCACACGGTGAAGCCAAAACCCAACTGATCCTTCTGGACCACCACACATCTCTGCACCAGGCCAGCACCTGAGAGAGAGAGGGGGGGAGAGAGAGAGAGAGAGAGAGAGAGAGAGAGAGAGAGAGAGAGAGAGAGAGAGAGAGAGAGAGAACGGAGGAGTGTAATTACTAACTGTAAGGTAAAACATAGGCAAATACAATGGCATCAAAGATTTGCAAGTGAAACATAGCGTTCATTTGCTAATATAGTAGATAGCTCATATAAAGCCTACAAGTAAAGGGGTCTGCAGCCTGGAGTGAAACGTACCTCATCCAATGATTCGATTTCTTACAGCGCATGTTTACTTGGATTTCTCGAGAACATAAGCTCTGAGTTTAGTTCGATTAATGCCAATAGCTCGACTAAGCTGAGTGCATGTAACCGTACTGCATGCCAGCAGTTGATAACAAATGTGATTATGTGTCTATAAAGGTTTCAAGGCCAGAAAAAGTAAAGATTTATTAAAATCTGGCCACCGTTCTGTGATGTTATCTGAGATGGTTTACATGTGTTTCGCCAAACAGTTTACACATTATTGCTAGCAGGCATAATGAACCTTTTTAGTATGATTACGTCTACTGCAGTATGTGAAGGGTTTCCTTAGGCAAATTTGTTTTTCGATGTGGCTGGTTGGTCAGTCCAGGGGGGATTACCAAGAGGCTGGTTCAGTAGTAAACCAGGTTAAGTTAGCCATGAGATAGAGGAAAATCTGGAATAGTCATGTTCTTAACTAAATTATGCCTGTAGGTATATCTATTAGCAGGCTTACCACTTCCTGTAGGTTAACTAAACCTGGTTTATTTTGTTCTTAGTATACCCCCTGACCTTGCAAGAGTGGTTTTCAGCTCACAGACCGCAGAGGCAGTTGACACAGTCTTCGTTTGCCTGGTCTCGTTTACGTGAGACATTTAATTCAGAGTTAACTCAATTTAATTCTGAACGAAACTTAATTCCGCTTTGAAAACATCATGTAAACGCCTGAAAGTAGAATTAGATGAAAGTGCAATGTAAACTATGGCACTATTTAATTTTAAATTATTAATTCGAATATATATATATATAAAAAACATCCTGCAAACGTGGCCACTGACTCATTTAACCCATTAACCCATTTTAGCCTGATGACTTGTATGTTATTTGACCTTTAGTGCCTGGAGACACATACGCTGCATTAAGTCTCTTGAGATTTTAGCTGTTTTAATAAAAATGTCGGTATGTTACAGCTGAATGAACACATTCTAATGCAAGATGAGGATCTTAGGGTTTAAATATTAATATTAAAATTACTAATATTTCATGTTTTTATATGCATCTGAGGCTAAGATATTTAGGTTTTTATAGGCTGGGGGCAACTTTCCCAACAAGGGCTTAGGCATTCAGCAGGTGTTTTTTGCAGATGCTTTAGGCATCAATGGGTTAAGACCTTGCCTTGTCTGTGGCTCAAACGGCTAAGGCACTGTACTGTTAAGCCAGGGGCATGGGTTCGATTCCAGCCTGAGATCATTTCCAAAGTCTACCCCGCGTCTCTCTCTTAACCATTTCCTTTGGTCTCTTCACAGTCACTGTCAAGTGAAAGCATAAAAAGCTCTAGACGGGAGCTACCGGTTATAAACAGGGCTGTATGTAAATTAACTTTTTTCATCACCAGCCAAAAGGTACCATAAATGCTAATCTCACTAACCAAACACACACTAATGGGTCAAAGTGGCTAATACATTTTCTTTTCTACCAGCCAAAGTTTTCATCAGCATTTGGCCAGTTGGCAGGTGGTAATATAGAGCTGTTTTGTTAACTCCATTTAACCCATTTTAGCCTAAGCCCTTTTTGGGAAAAGGTGCCTTCTCCCTATTAAAACCTAAATATCTCAGCCTCCGAAGCACATAAAAACATAAAATAAGTTGCATTTAAAAGCTAGAACCTTCATTTTGCATGAAGAAAAGAATGTGTTTTTTCTGCTCTAACTTACCCACATTATTAATAAAACAACTCAAATCTCAAGAACCTGAATGCAGCATGTCGCTCCAGGACACAATGGGTTAAGCTAAATACACATACAGGCGGTCTAGAGGTAAGTACCTTCAAATGACTTTCCCGGTCTTAATGGGTCATGCATTGGCTGACTCACAAAGGTGGTTAATTAGCCCGAAAAACTTTGCTTGATCGGCTTTAAAGCTCCATGATGTGCACACCTGTTACTCAGAGGGACAAGGTGCATTAAGTTGCCATTACACCATGGACCCAATTCGAGCTAATTTCCCAATCTATCCCAGTTTTTCTCTCCTTGATCATTTCCTGTCTCTCTCTCTCAATGTCAATTCCTACACCCCCCCCCACCACCACCACCACCACCAAAAAAAAAAAAAAAAAAAAGTCTTGCAAGCATGAAAATAGAAATGTAGAAAATGCTTTAATAAAAAAAAAAACATCCAAGCAAGGTTGCGCCTTGCCTTACGTCGGAAACATTTCAAACAGCATTAATACAGACGAACTATGGTCTGTGTTAATGCGGTTTCAAATATTTCCGACGTAATAACAATCCCTACAACTATTGATCACACATAATCCCAACAAACGGCCGCAAGTAGATTGGCTATGCATGCAAGGTCCATAAGTCTGTAGCACGTGCATTTGTGTTTGTGTATGGGTGTGTGTGTGTGTGTGTGTGTGTGTGTGTGTGTGTGTGTGTGTGTGTGTGTGTGTGTGTGTGTGTGTGTGTGTGTGTGTGTGTGTGTGTGTGTGTGTGTGTCTAATTACCCATCAGTGTGCATGCTTGTGTGACTATGCATTTGTACATGTGTATTTGTGTATACAGTGTAGTTCATGTACACCAATGTGTTTATGTGTTTGTGAGTGAGTCAGTGAAAAAAAAGAGCAAGAATGTGTGCCTGAGTATGTGTGAATGAGTATCAGTGTGTGTGTGCGTGTGTGTGTGTGTGTGTGTTTTAGTGTATTATTCGTGTATTAGTGTAACCGTTTGGGTATAAGTGAGGGTATGAGCTCTGTGTGTGTGTGTCTGTGTGTGTCTGTGCGTGCGTCCAAGTGTGTAGCTGTGTGTGTGTGTGTGTGTGTGTGTGTGTGTGTGTGTGTGTGTGTGTGTGTGTGTGTGTGTGTGTCTGTGTGTATGTGTGTGTGTGTGTGTGTGTGTGTGTGTGTGTGTGTGTGTGTGTGTGTGTGTGTGTGTGTGTGTGTGTGTGTGTGTGTGCGACTATGTGCGTGTCTACTATACTAAGAGAGACTTGTGGTGTTGGGCAGGGGTTTGCTAAGGAGCTTACCAGTTCCCTCTGCTGCTGTGAGGTCGGGTAGCGGCGGTGGCAGCGGGTCCTTGGCCTGGCTGGCTGCGGCCTTGCGATCGCCGTCCCCGATCGTTAAGCTGCTCAGCCTGCGGAGGGGGGGGTAGGGGTGGGGAGAGAAGAGGGGGAAACAGGCACCGTCAGACACGGAGGGTAGGAGAGAGAAGGGGGGGGGGGGAATGTAGAGAGCATTTAAGTTAAGCAAGCAAGAAAGAAAGACTGAACGAAAAAATGAAAGCAGGCATAGAGGCAAAAGAAGTAGCAATAGAAGTGGCAAAAAAGTTGCTGGAAAAGTATAGAAAGAAAGAAAAAGAAAGAATGGAGGGAGGAGGGCAAAAGAAATAAAGAGACACAATAAAGAAACACAAGCGAAAAACTGAAAGAACATAAAAGAGGGAAAGAAAATGGGGAGGAGGAGAACTGCGAAGACCTGGATAGACGACTCGTAGATGGATTGACTGAGAGAAACACAGGAGAAAAAATAGGCAGAGAAACCAAGGAAGCAGTGCATGCAAGCAAATGAGAGTATAATGGAGTTTTAGAGAGCGAGAGAGAGAGAGAGAGAGAGAGAGAGAGACGGAGAAGGAGAAGAAGACTGCGAAAGGTGGACGGAACAGAGAAAGATAGGCCTTGATATTGGAAAAAGAGGTAGTGATGGAAATGTGGAGAGACAGGCACAGGCAAAATGAAGGAGATGGAAAGAGAGAGAGAGAGAGAGAGAGAGAGAGAGAGAGAGAGAGAGAGAGAGAGAGAGAGAGAGAGAGAGAGAGAGAAGAGAGAGAGAAGAGAGAGAAGGGAAAGGAAAAAAATGCCTACGAGATGCACTGAGAGGACAAGAGAGCAAGAGACAGGAGACGAAGGCAGGACATCAAAGAAGCAGCCAAACGGAAAAAAAATACACAACAGCGTCAGAAAATGGTTCTCAATTCCCCAACAAACCAGAAGTAACTCCTTCCCCTGCGGTCTCTCCGGCGGATCTGAGACCCAGGCTTTGTCACCTTGGAAAAACACACTTACATAACCCAAATGGCCAGTTATTGGTGTATTTCACACAGATTTTGTTTGACCAATCAGATTTTGCGGCAAAGAGCACGGGGAAGGAGTTTGGTGGCTGGGGGGTGTGAGAAGGGTGGGGTGGGGTGGTGGGATTTGGCATGAGTATGTAGACTTCAGCCTTTAGTTTAAACCCAGTCAGGCTAGGTTTGAGGTTGTGGCTGCCGGGGATGGGGATGGGCATAGGAGAAAGCGGAGAGGTATGTTTGGGAAGCATGTTCCATGATGCTAAACAATAACAACAATAACAGGAATAATAATTATCGTGAACAAATTCTCTGGCTTTCACAACAACAATTGGTAGGTGACTGGAACCTTGCCGGAGGAATGTAGCTCTGCCTTGCTCCACATATACATCTGGAATGTATGCAGATGGGAGGTGCAAAAAAAGAAAAACCAAGCCAATTAACACAGTTTACCATAGGGCAATTTCACGTGAAATCAGACACTTTGGGACCCGACCGACACAGATTTCAATCAAACTTGCTGTGCCTGTTTAGTAGCAAGTTGGCACCCCAGCACTGCATTTGTGTGAATCTGACACTAATATTCAGGGAGAAACAGTCTAGGAAAGGATTACATATGAGGGTAGGACACTATACATTCAAAATTGATTATATCGGTGTAAGTCACAAAAAGATGTATGTGGTGTTATTTGAAAGTTCTTTTCTGGCTCTACAAATTACACAAACAGCATGGAATCCAGCAACCATCAGAATATGAATTATGATAAATTAATTAAAAATTGAATATCAAAAAAAAAGATATTTTAAATTGGCCAGTTCCTTGTCTAAACGTAGCCTGCAATGTCATGGACAACACCTAAAATGCTAGTGTTTGGTTCTTTATTCATTTAAGAGATAATGAGACTCAAAAATATGGCATCATACAGATCACCTGGTAATAATATGGTAATACCATAGTAATATCACATGACAACATGTCTATCGGAATATGTGAAGGATGCAGATGGTCCATGAGGATGCAGGAAGTTCAGTTTCACCTCTCCAGTGCTCGGCATACATTCCTTAAAGATGGCCTCCAACGTCATTTCATTAATATTGCTGTGTTCCCCATTGTTATTGAATGTGCTATGCGTTGGTCCTGTTTTAAAAAACGTCCTGGTTGCTTTGTTTCAAGCCGTTTTTGCAAGCTAGCAAGGTGGCTTGTGGAGAAACGAGAGGGTGTTCCGTGTTTCTCGTGGAAATGCGTCTCTGATTGGCTCACTCCTCCTGCTCTCGTGGAAATGCGACTCTGATTGGCTCAGTCCTCCTGGTCTTGGAGAGAATGTAATGGGAAACAGAGTCGCCACTTCCCCAGGTGGTAATGCACTATAGGGGCGCCAACGGAGGCGTGCAGGCTCCATTCAGGGCTGTGCTCTTTCGACAGCGACCCCTAGGCGAGCTGCAGGCACGGAGCAACCAGAGTGGGCTTGCTGTATGTATGAGGCTTTGTGCTGTGTGTGTACCTGAGAGTAGCAACCAGCTGATAGCTAAGCTAAGCTAGGTTTCGGGCCACCAGACGTTGCTTGTTTTGAAAACAAGCAGAAAAAAATTACTTGACATGTTTTTAGAAAAATGGGTCGACAAAAACCTTTGTGGGCGACGCCTTCTTTCGACGTGACGCAACACAGAAAGGCTTTCGTGATTCGCTCGTTTCTCTGCATTATTTATGTCAATTGGGAAACACCGGGAAACACAGCCAGGCGAGGTGACGCACCGCTATGAGAGCCTTGCAAGTGAGTTTAACTTGGGGTGACCGTCCGATCTTCAAAAGGAGTGAGTAAAACTGTGTTTTATCGGAAGTTGGCCTTTAACAGATGCTAGCCACTAGTTGACATCGTATACAGCTACAACATACCCTTCGATGCTTGAATTTAAAAAAAAAATCCTTTCCTGAGCTTATTCTTTCAACCCTGCCTTCTCTGAGTGCTGACAATGGTCTAGCTTCCACTGTGTCCATTGACAATGGGCAGAAGCTGTGTAGTTTTTGAGTACCTGGAATAGGGACCGACTAGGGTGCAGGGCCCACCGAGAAAATGCCCATTATGCCAGATGGCCAGTCCAGTCCTGTCCCTGACACTACTCTATCACTACTTCATTACAACTCATTTCAACCTTTATGTCCCATTATCTCTGAAATTAATAAAGAACCAAACACCCCATTTTCAGGTGTTGTTTATGACCGTATAGGCTATGTTTAGACAAGAAACCGGCCATTTTAAAATATACGTTTTTTTTTATATTCAATTTTAAAATGTTCAATGTATCATAATTTATATTCTGGAGGTTGTTGTATTCCATGCTGTGTGTGTAATTTGTAGAGTCAGAAAAGAGCTTTCAAACAACACCTCAGACATATTTTTGTGACTTACACTGACTGATATAATCAATGTTGAATGTATAGTGTCCTACCCTCATATGTAAACCTTTGCTAGTCTGTTTCTCCCTTAATATTGGTGTCAGATTCACACGAATGCAGTTCTGGGGTGCTACCTTGCTACTAAACAGGCACAGCAAGTATGATTGAAATCTGTGTCGGTCGGGTCCCAAAGTGTCTGATTTCACGTGAAATGACCCCATATTTTCATTGATTTGACGTTGTGGACATAGCCACGATAAAATCCTGGATATGTAGAGTAGAGTAGAGTCGAGTAGAGTATCATTTTAGTAATCCCGAAGGGAAACGAAGGTGTCCAATAGCATACAAACATAAATACAGAAAAAAACACATCACTCACAACATTGTGTGGAGAAGGGCAGAGTGACATTCATCTGGCAAGTGTCAGGTTAGTTGATGGGCACCAATCAGCCCATTTGAACCCAAAGTTCAAAGTTCAGTTTGATCTCGTTGGTATGAAGGACGGCATCCACCAAGCTAGGTTGTGCAGTGAATGAGGCCGACTGAGATTTTCGGTCGCAGTCAGTCTCATTCCTTGTAATATTTGTAACTTGTAATTTGTAACTTATCATATTACAACTATTGCTGTATTTGTCAATGTGAAAGTGGACAGAACAACAGTCTTTATACCGCACAGTAGTTATAACATTGTTATGGCTGGTGAAAAAAAAAATGATCAGACTAGTGGTGTGAAAGCACACTCATCCCCCCAGAGCAGAAACACAGTTGACCGTAACGTGAACCAGGAGCACTAAATGAGACAACTCACCACGCAGCAAAAGGACTACAGAGCAAGCGTGAAAAAGAAGAGAAGAAACACAGAGAAAGAAAGACATGAAGAAAGAAGGAAAATACACACTGGGTGACAGACAAACACTGAAAGAACGACAACTGAAATGTTCCCAGTTAGAAGAGAAGACATGATGGCAGAAACAATTTAGAAAGCTATTAGGGATGATCGGGGGTTCAGATAAGACGACATGTAGACAGACTGCACAAAGATATTGACGAGTAGGATGAGGATTACAATTGTCAAGAATTGTTATCTGACACACGATACACCATGAACAACCATACATAACATAAAATCCATTTTCCCAGTTCAATAAATGTTTTGTATTGACCTGTATCATTGGTTTAATTAAGAAATAAGGGTCCCTCCCTGTCCACAATTCCCGTGACACTCCACAAAATGTTTGTGACCAAGGCCTTGGCCATGGCTAAAACAGGGTCATCTGGCGTAAGCCGAAACGTTGGTCTTATTAAATGTAACTGCATGAAGTTCTGAGTGTGCGACGACCATCCTTTTTCAATTTGAGTCTATTGTCTGCCGTACGCACCTCAAACGGTGTGCGTTTACTGAAACCCAAAGAAAGATAAAACAGCTATAGCACCATACGGTTACACCGGGGACCAGGGTTTGATTATTGCCCGAGGTCGTTTACCGATCCTCCCCCATCTCTCTCCCGACCATTTCCTGTCCTCTCTGTACAATACAATCGAATAATATAGGGCAGCCCTCACAAAAAAAACGGGAGTCTGCCAGCCAAGTCAGCCAGGTCAAGCGAGATATTGTTTCTATAGCAAACAACACCCCTCTGAATCTTGGATTCATCTACATCTTGAACTGCTGAGGTAGATCTCATCTCACACTGAAACGGCCATCTACGTTTCACAGCAATGCTGTAAAATAGTAGCCATTATCCCACAACTGGGCCTCTCTTGTCAACCATCGAGGTTGTGTGTTTTATGGCACCATGCGCTTTATAAGATCTATCCGGTGCTGTTAATGAAGCACTGTCTTTTTTGACCAATGCTCTCTTGCAAAAGAGTTGTCTCTGTGTGTGCCGACCATGGTTTAAAAAAAAAAAAAGAATAAATAAATAAATAAATGAAATAAATAAATACAGTAAGCAGTACTGTAAATAGTGCAATAAATCAGGGGTGTACAAAGCGGAAATACTCTGATGTGATGTAATAACAACAAGTACAACACAATACACAAAACTGCAGAAACACAACAATACACTAGTTACTCCACTGCACCTAATGAGGTAGCCTCTTCTTTCGCTTCATACCCCTCTCCAATACACCCAACAACCAGGGCTCTAAGTTAACACCAGCCAACTGGACAATGCTGGTGAAATTTCAGCTTGGCTGGTAGAAAAGACCAACTTACTAGCCACTTTGACCCATTAGTGAGTATGTCTTTGGATAGTGAGATTAACATCTACTAGTCATTTTGGCAAGTGATGAAAAAAGTTAATTTAGAGCCCTGGCAACAACCATTCTTTACTTTGTCTTGCCAAACTGGTTAGCAATGCTTCTCCACTAAACAAGCTCCACTGTGCATGGAGCCCTTTTGTTTCTGTATGACTGTATGCGTGGATAAGCATTTCATATGCGTCCATGCATAGAACATTGCATGCATGTCGTTCTTACATCAGCATGACTGGCTCTCGATAGGGCAAGCAGAAGAGTATATGTCTAGTCCTACGCCTATTCATTTCATTACAGTACAATACATTACATTACATTACATTACATTACACTTAGCTGACACTTTTATCCAAAGTGACTTACAGTTTAGAGGGTGCTGGTTACAGTCCCTGCAGCAATATGGGGGTTAGGTGCCTTGCTCAAGAACACCTCAGCCCTGGGATGTGCGGTGAGGAGTGGAAGGGTGGGATTCGAACCAGCAGCCCTCTGATCTAAAGCCCGTCTCCTTAACCATAAGACCACTGCCTATTATTTTAAATGAAGTGAATGTGGTACAGTTTATAACCCAGGAGCTTTTTTGTTTCTATTTCCAAACTAGACTGTGGCTGTGTTTACATCTACCTAAGCACAAGGTTCATATAGGGACATGTTAGGCTACTTAACTTTTATGACATGTAACTCAAACTATTTAACAACCTCCAAAGCAGAGGCTTTCCTGCACATCAGATATACTGCATTTCTATGGGTTCCACTTCCCATCTGTAACAAACAACTAATAAAAAAATATATGAGTAAAAATAAGCAAATTATAAGTACAAGTAACAAACAAAAAAACCTAACGCTGTCAGCAACCCCCCAAAATAAGCAAACCCGTTTCCAACGGCAAACCAACATAGCGGTGTATGGAGTCGCTGCATATGACTAAAGAGCTTGATGTGTGTGAACATGGCCTAAGCCGGGCTGGCATAGCAGGGTTCCTCTATTAGCTGCTCTGGGCAACAACACACAGCCTGTCTAGAAGGACAGGTGGCTAAACACACTTTACACAGCATACTCCCTGTCTGCAGGGTTGGCACTGACTCAGAAAAGGGAATTACAGTATACATGGAGAGAGAGAGAGAGAGAGAGAGAGCGAGAGAGCGACAGAGAGCGAGAGAGACAGAGACAGAGACAGACAGGGAGATGGACAGAAATCAATGGACAAAGAAAGAAAGAAAGAAAGAAAGAAAGAAAGAAAGAAAGAAAGAAAGAAAGAAAGAAAGAAAGAAAGAAAGAAAGAAAGAAAGAAAGAAAGAAAGATAGGAAGATAGGAAGATAGGAAGACAGGAGGGAAGAGAAGACACAGACAGGGAAGGTCAGACAAATGGTGACAGACAAGACGAAATAAGATAAACAACAATGGTGAGTCAGTCCAGTGCAGTCACTGAGTCAGTAGGGTACTTCTGAGTCTACAAGACTCACCTGGGCAGGTGCGTCTGTTTCTTGACGGCTGTCCTGCTCAAGATTGAGGCAAAACAGCCGAGGACAACAAGGCAGGAAGCCGACAGACAGATAGAAAGAAAGAGACAGACAGACAGAGAGACAGAGAGACAAACAGATAGACAGACAGACAACAACAGTGGGAAGAAATGGAAGGGAAAGCAGAATGTATGGGGTGATAGACAGATAAACAGACCGACATGACAGACAGACCAGACAGACAGGTAACATAAGAAAAAAATAGCAGACACAATAGGGAAAGGAGTCAGACAGAGCGTCGCACAAACAACTACACACACTGACACACACACACTGACACACACACCTCTGTCCACCAAGAAACATACTGAGAATCTCTCTCTCTCACTCTCTCTCTCTCACACACACACACACACACACACACACACACACACACACACACACACACACACACACACACACACACACACACACACACACACACACACACACACACACACACACACACACACACACACACACACCTTCTTAAAGCAAAAGGTTTACAGTTAGTTCAGATGGCATGGCCCACCAGTCTTAACCACAATTGCCAAATCACTAAATCTGTTCTGTTGCCAAATAGCACTGCTACGTCCAATGATTGACACGCACGCACACTTCTAATGAATGACACACTCTCACTCTCACTCTCTCTCTCTCTCTCTCTCTCTCTCTCTCTCTCTCTCTCTCTCTCTCTCTCTCTCTCTCTCTCTCTCTCTCTCTCTCTCTCTCTCTCTCTCTCTCTGCAGCAGCAGCAGCAGCAATGCAGCAGACACCAGGAACTATTTACAGTGGAGAGAAGCATGCAAAACATTTCAAGTGTAATGTAGCGGCGGCAGCAACATGCAGGCTCACCTATCCAGTGTTGAGCTCGGAGGTTGCCGCACACTCATGGCTGCGGGTGGTTAGGCACAAGTCTGCTTTCCAGGCTGTGGAGATGGAGCAGTGGTGATGATCATTCCCAAAATGTTTCTTTATTAGGCTACATAGCATGCACTGTGTGCTACAGTTTGCATGGTTAATTAATGTACACTGTTTAACACAAAAAGTTGATATTTACTGATTACTGATATTTGGCTTTCAGTATAATGACACAAGAAAGTGAATGGGTTGAAAGTGAATTAGTGTAACAGATGTGGAACAGATAGTGAATGTCCTTGAAAATGAAGTTGAGTATGATGGTTTGGGCAAGGATTTTTGAGGTTCATTTCACATTTCAATTGAAACCCAATCACTAACTTTGTGTGAACCATATTGCTAGAGAAAAGTGCAAATAACCATTTGGGCACATTTACCATTTTCCACCACGCCGCACCACCATGCTTTTACGTGCAACAAAACACCAAGTTGATCTTTGACGTTCGATGCAATGTCAATTGTCTAGAACTACATCTCAAATAGGCTGCCCTGCGAGTAATGCTAGAGCTCGTGCGTTCTGTATTCGTATGCCACACGCAAACCAACAGCATTACGTAACGGTGGACCAGCTATTCGCATTGATTGCCACAACTGCGATGCAATTGCTGGACAGCAAAATGTCAAAAATCCGATTGAGTGGAAACTTAACTCTTAACTCCTCAAATGACATTGAATTTAATGACAACAAGCGTGTCTTTCGACACGCGAAGATGTGGTGTAGCAGGTATCCACAGTAGATAAACAAGACAGACGAGCCGGGTGGTTCCGCTGACAGGCAAGCATCCAGACTGTTTGGCAAGCCATTCAAGCCAGGTCCCATGTCACTGTCTAATCGTTCGACTATTTCGACTACTACGTTTTGCTATCCGTCAACCCCAGAGATGCCAAAAACTGACAGCATCAATCTTTCACAGAGGACTTTACATCGGTGGTCGGTCGTAGTCACAACGCCAGACCTAGTCCACTGCAAGGTCCTCAGTATCCACGACCTCTGTTGTGTGGCTAACCACTAGCGCATACACGACCACAACAACTATCACAATAAATACACGGGGAAGGGTAAATTAAAATTGGACCGATCTATTTCGTGAACATACATGGTGTTACACGCTCACTGAATAATGTATGATCAAAAGGGCCGAGGATCCCTTTTGAGCTACCCATGCAATCCAGGCTATCCAGATGACCTATCCAGCTAAATAGCATGGGGTACCTACCTCTCCATGAAGAATAACACAAACTAGCTGCTAGCCCTCACTCATTCTACAGTCGTTTAAACTAGTGTTCAAATGCCTCTGAATGAATTCGGTGAAAAACATATTACTTCTGGAATCAAACTGTGGTTAATTTGTGGTGTTGCAAGGGACATGGTGCCACTGTGGCTAACCTAGCAAGGCGCATTCTACCAGGCCATAAGTCATCCTCGTGACTGTCTGGGATCGTCTGCCGACCACCGACAGGGTTGCATCGGAGGAGCTATCCACGCTACGCCCAAGGTCGGATGAGACCGCCGCATTGGCCAAAAGCTACCCCAAGTGAAACTGATCCCAACAAGGACAGCAGTATACCAGATGCTCGACAACACACAGTCAGACTGGAACCTCACTAGTCTATGAAATTCACCATGGATCGTGATTGCTATTCATCCAAACGTCTACAAGACAAGCGGTTTTATCAGAAGAGTGTGCGAGCTAGCTACAGTACATACGAGATTCCTCCAAAACAGCTTGCTTCATTGGATCCTCACACAGCTGCATTCCACGGGGCGAGATTCCATTGTCCCATGCATCGATTTCCACCTGTTAATCCACATCTTCATCAGTGCATATTTCGCTTGCGTCGCCACTTGTCTATGCATTTATAACCATTCCATGTTGCAGACTTTCTAGTGTTTGCTGGGTTCAAGGAAATCCTACCATCACCCAGTGCTTGTGTTTTGCTATGGAGAGAGAGCGATGGCAAACAATCTCAACATCGCCCTCTGTCGGTTGGATTCCAGTGTTACTCTCTAGAATCACGGTGTAGCACAGGGTGGGGAACTTTTTCATTCGAGGGGCCACTTCAAATTCATCCAAGGGTCCTCAAAGTCCTCTGAGGGCCACACACTTTGAACACAAACCAGGATTTCCCCCTGTACTTTAGCCTATATTGAAGGCAGCTAGCTTTAAAACAGAACCCACATTCTCTAGGCCCCCTGAATATAATTCAATTTTTCTGCAAATGTCTTGACAAAATATTGTATATTTCATGTGAAGCTGCATAACATTGAAATTATGTTGGGGCCGGATAAAACAGCCTCAAAGGCCGTAAACGGCCCTCGAGACATAGGTTCCCCACCCCTGGTCTAGCAGAATTGAGATGGCAAGGATAGGCCTAGTGCAAATTGGCTTATGTTATTCAGTGTAAACAAACTCAACGATGGGTGCCCTGCATGACTAATGGATTCCAATTGTGTACTATTATTCAGCATGCTCATCCCATGTGCCATATTATCAATTCTCTTTTTTTTCTTTTTCTTTTTTAAATGGTGAATAAAACACAATTTCCAACACTGACAGCTCCCAGCCCACAATCAATTGAGTATTGAGTGATGATCACAATAAAAGAATGTGATGGTATTCAGAAGAAGAAGAAAAAAAGAAGAAGAATGTAGCTTAAGGCCCAAAGTCTGCATGCCTGCATGACCATTTTAACCTTTGCTGAATGTTGTCATATGCACCTTATGTGGATTTTGATTTTGTTTTGCATTGTGTGAACATTTCAGACTTTGTTATTTATGTATTTCTTTGCCTCTAACATCACAGACTTATTAGCCTATTGACAACACATTGGTTCTTGGAATGGTCATGTTAACCTATTTTGTCTTTTGCTGCACAATGTTTTCCCCCTTGACTTTGACCTGCCTCAATGCCTGTTATGTGTGTGTCTGCAATGTTTATCATGTGTATCAAGCTGACACTTTACCCCACCCCTCCCAACTTCAACTCACCCAAATTGCATTCATGGCTCACCAAGGGGGCAGCCTCCAATGGCGCCTGAAAGGGAACAGTGCGTTAGTACAACCATTCACAAGGTACCTCAGTCATGGAGGAGGATGGCGGAGAGCAATGGCTAATTACTCCCCTGCGCTCGGGAGTCGAACCGGCAACCTTTGGGCTTCAAGTGTGACGCCCAAACTGCTTACCCATATCAGATTACTTCGTTATCCAGGAATGGTCTGATTATGCTTCTCTAGGAAGGGTTTTCAGTCGGGTTTCAGTCAACTGTTGTTACCAGCCAATAAGAGAAAGCACATGGGAGCATATCATGAACATCAACTGTCAGCAATTGGTCAGAGCTCATTTCAAACCAGAGCTGAGCTCACTCCTCCCACCCAAGTAGGCCTACTCCAGGGCACCGTGGACCCAGGCCTAAAATGAATTACGAAGTAATTCATGTGGTCTGGTAAAACCAGGCCAGGCGTACAGTAGGCCTACTCTGATACTGAGTAGGCCTGGCCTAGTCAATTTATTTTAATTTGTTCGTTTTTCTCTAGGCTATGTTATACGTTTTCGTTTTCTTTATTGTTTTATATTATTATATATCCTATTTATATTTAATTGTCATTACATGTTTATTTTTGTTATTTTATTCATTGTTTAGACTATTTGTCTGGCCTATTAGGCCGGCCATTGTTGAAAAAGAGCTTAAAGCTCATTCAAGAAAGATCCCTGAAAAAACGAATGGATGATGGCTCAGGGAAGACTAAACTTTTGTGCTCAAATAAAATAAAATGTACATCATGCTGCTTGGCATAGGGTTAATTTCCCTCCAGCGCATATTCGAACTCATTATGGACCAAGCAAACACGGTCGCATCGCTCCAGCGGAGGGACTTGGAAGGTAAATGCAATACCTAATTTGGTTATAACTGGGCGTGGGGACATGCTTGGTCCGAGGAGGAAGAGAGAGTCACTCCCTACGATGCAACAAGCGTGCCGAGACTAAAGGAATAAAGTGCGGATAAATCCTAGAAACAGGAGTCAGCTGTTACAAAAAGGTGAGTTTGCTGGTGTCAAGATACTTGCCAAAATACAACTCAATATGTTTTTACGCATGTTGGATTATCAGTCAACGAACATTTTCGAAGTAGCCTATAACGGTACTGTACAAGGAGGGGGAAACTCTGACGAGGAGAGAGTCTTGAGAAAGGCAGTCGCCCAAATTCCTCTCGTTTTTTTGACATTACGTAATGTGTATAAAGTCTTTCCATTTGACTTACCAAGGAACCTCCGCTCAAATATGATTTTAATTCGACTGGTGCGTAATGATGCCGGCACAGGCGATGGCATAGGCCTACTGTATGTGCGTCACTGTTCTATTCTGCTTCTCAAGGATAGGTGACTAACTTCTCCAATTGTGGACATTACGGCTTCAGTTTCATTTTTAACATTCACTTGTGCATTTTAATGTAGGCCTAATAATATCCAAATGCAAAAACCTATTCAACAGTTTGTGCGTAAATGATAGTAGCAGCCTGGTCCTGCATTCCATGACTTTAAATAGATCATGTTCTCATTCATTTGGAAGGCCTGTTATGAGTTTGAACGTTCTTATTTACAGTATTGGGGTTGTTCTATTCAAAATATTAAAAGGAATTATGTTAGGCTTAATGCACAGATGCACCGTAAACCTCATGGTGTGTTTTTGGTGAAACCGGCTAGTGAACGGTGTAACCGGCCTCTAAACCTTAAAAGCCACAGAGATGTTCAACCCACTTTGGCAACCACACTGTACTTTCAGAAGACATTTAAATGTGAAAACCATCAGCACCACACAGGAAGCAAGCAGGCTGTGTGCACCATGGTAGCAGAGAGGGGGTGGGGCAAAGGGGTGAGTTGTCTTGGGCCCAGGGGGGGGGGGGGGGGGGGGGGGGGGGGATTGGGTATGCAGTACATGGAGGGGGGGGGGGGGCTTTCAGACTTTGTCCTGGGCCCAGTCAAAGCTGTCAGCGGCCCTTCTGCTGGGAGTGCAGACACAAGCCTGGGCCTAATAACAGAATCACATGGCCACTGGGCAGATTTGATTAGTGTTATTGGAGAAACGTAAGACCACTAGACTAGGTTAAACCTCAAGATTTCAGTCACAGATTAGAAACAACTGTGCTTCTTTTTGTTTATCACTCTGTTTGTCAATCTCCAAAATTATGTGTATATGCTTAAAACTGCAGCGGTATGAGCAGCAGGAATGAGAATCATCACAGACACTTTGTGATTTATGTCATCACTGTGACTGTGTGACTAGTGTGTGCGACACAATTGTGACTTGGGTAAATGTGGTGGCCTCTTGTCAACGCTTTCAACTTCCTGTCTGTGTGAAATATTCATCACAGCTCTTTAACCGTTGTTCAGGGAGGAAACGGAAGGGCTGTGTCGACCAGCTGAGGTGACGGATACTGTACAAGCAATAAGAAGCCAGATGCTCTTCGCAACTGTACTTCTTACTCAGTACAGAGAATTCAATTTTTAGGTGCACCTAGGCTACGCCTTAGTCCAATACTCTTTTCAGTTTTGTACAACTGTACAAGATGAGTCTTACATGTTATCATACCGTAGGCCTACCAAAAGTGAATATTTAAAGACATTTTGTTTTTTATGCAGTATATATACATGTACGAGTTTTCTACAAAAATTATATTGTAATTTTAGGACTGTCAAAACAGGCGAGGAATCAGTTAAGGAATCATGTGGAAATTGAATGCCTGTGTTTTACAACCTGACAGGAAATGATGATGATGATGATGATGATGATGATGATGGTGGGCCTGGCACTGAGTAAAAAGTGCTACCTGCAAGTTCTAGCAAGCAAGCAGGGCAGAGTGACTCCGTGTTTGACTGTTGTGAAATAGCCTTACATTCAAATAGCTAACTGGTTGTATACTATTGTTTGTGTGAAAAAATGTACTTAATTATAAAGTCATTTTTAACATTGTGGCCTACTGGTCCTTACTGGAAGATCTGTCTTTCTCTCTCTCTCTCTCTCTCTCTCTCTCTCTCTCTCTCTCTCTCTCTCTCTCTCTCTCTCTCTCTCTCTCTCTCTCTCTCTCTCTCTCTCTCTCTCTCTCTCTCTCTCTCTCTCTCTCTCTCTCTGTGTGTGTGTGTGTGTGTGTGTGTGTGTGTGTGTGTGTGTGTGTGTGTGTGTGTGTGTGTGTGTGTGTGTGTGTGTGTGTGTTTTCCATACCGATGGTTAACTGGTTAACTGATTAACTGGTTAATCAGTTATAGCACATGGTAGGCAGCCCAGTGAATTCACCCAGAATTGCCTTACAACTTTCCCCCATCTAAGAAGTTGATGATGAACCACTGAAACGACTGAATGAACGCTTATTTGAAGCTTGAAGAAAGCTACTTGCTATGAAATGTTGCAGTAATAATTCGAATGTCTACAGTACTGTGTGCACTAATAGTAATATTAAATCCTGCTTTTATTCTCTCATTGCAGGCCTTTTTTGAAGCATCTTGCAAGCAGACAGGAGCCCACGTCCTTGATGACCCTCAAGATATTTGCCATTTGCCAGCAGCCGTTTTGACAAGAAAGGGGTCTGCAGCCATCGGCACAGGCTAGAGCAGTAAACATTGTTTTTATATACAAAGTTTGCTGCTCATGAAGTTTTTCATGAGACGGATACAAACAGAGTGAATCTCAAATCCCGCCGTCTCGTTCACTGTCACAAACCTACTGACCTAGGTGCGTGGGTGTAACTTCTATTGCCCCCCCCCCCAACCAGCCACCCACCCACACCCACCCATCATCATCATGCCTATCGTGGTGCTCCACCACACTAACCGCTTGCTGTGGGCGCGCGTGGCGGCGCTGCTGTGCACGTGCGTGGCGTTTAGTGTGGCGTCCCACGGCGGGCAACTGGGCGACGGTGGTGGCATCTACATCTTCTGCTGGAGCTTCAGCTTCGCCGGCACCTTGCTGGTCCTCCTGGTGGAGATGTTCGGCCTGCAGACGCGCACCCCGGTCTCCTGGACCAACTTCCCCATCACCTTCGCAGCCTACGCCTCGCTGCTGTGCCTGTTCGCCTCCATCGCTTTTCCTCTCAGCTACCTGAGCGGCTACGATCGGAAGGGCGAGGTAGGTGCAGTGTTAACGTACTACTGCAGTGGTTCCCAACCTATGGGTCGGGACCCAACCTATGGGTCGCCAAAGATCCACAGGGGGTTGCGAAGCCCTCTTAATTTTAAGGGGTTTAATTTTAATACCATATGTAAGGGCTACATTAAACATTTATTCTATATTTTACCGAAGAAGAATTGAGGAATAAAATGATAACTAAAATGAGTTTTCGCAGGAAACAGAGTATCATGTGAATATCTCTTGTGCAGGCGCTCGAGCGGTTGGGTCACCAAAGCTTACAATAATAAAAATATGGGTCCTTGAAGAAAAAGGTTGGGAACCACTGTACTACTGGATACTGTAATGCTTGAGGCCGTTCATTTTCTTTTTTATCAGACGCGTCAAAGTTTTATCCTTTACCTGACATGTTTCGATGGACAAAACTTTTACATGTCTGAAACTAAAGGAAAAGGAATGACTTAATTCAATAAGAAGACATAATGGATGTAATACTTCTATGTAGTAGTGTTTACTAGTGCTATATTTGCGATGATACAGTACATGTTTTTTTTTATCTATTGCAGTGTTTTTCTGCAAGATTTGTTTTTGTTTAAGGCTGTGGTTGCCTGCAAGTTAATGTAATGCATAAGAAGTACACTTGTTCAGAATTATTATTGATATTATTTTTTTCTTGTATTTGTAATGTGAGGTGCGGGACCACCGCATCGCCGCCTGCGTCTTCTCCTGCCTGGCCACGGTGGCGTACCTGGTGGAGGTGAGTCTGGCCCGGGCGCGGCCCGGCGAGGTGGCGGGCTACATGGCCACCACGCCGGGCCTGCTGAAGGTGTGCGAGACCTTCGTGGCGTGCGTCATCTTCGTGTTCATCAGCGACCCGGTGTCGTACGACCGCTACCCGGCGCTCAAGTGGTGCCTGGCAGTCTACTGCATCTGCTTCGCTCTGTCGGCGGCCATCGTGGTGCTGTGCGTGGGCGAGTGCACGGGCCTGCTGCCCTTCCCCTTCTCCCGCTTCCTGTCCGTCTACTCCTTCCTGGCCGTGGCAATGTACCTGACGGCCACCATCATCTGGCCCGTGTACCAGTTCGATAGCCGCTACAGCGGCCAGGCGCACCGGCCAAGCTACTGTGCCAGTATGAGGTCGGGCATGTGCCCTTGGGACAAGCTGGTGGGGGTGTCGGTGCTCAGCGGACTGAATCTGCTGCTCTACCTGGCCGACCTTAGCTACTCCGCACGCCTGGTGTTTGTCTCTGGATGAGGGCAGAAGAAGGATAAAAGGAAAATCAAGTACATAATGGTGTTTGTGTGTTTTTTGTTTCATTTTTTATTTTTTTGTTTGTTTTGTTTAGTTTTCATCAACACACCTGAGCTACCCCACATGCCTCGTGTTTGTCTCGATGAGGAGAAACATGCAGAACTGAGTAGGCTACTAAAACATGTTATTATTTTGCATAGGTTTATTATTTGTGGTTTTGCGTTTTGTGTGTGCATGCTTTTTTCACTACAGGAACATGTTCAAAGTGACCAATAGTTCTAGAAGAGGAGAGCCACAAGAAAAATACTTCTAAAAATACAAATATAGATTGATTTTTTTGTGTTTTGCTTTGTTTACCAACAGAAACATGTTGAAAAGGACCTTAATAGTATTGAAAATACTGTTGCGTTGCGTTTTTTAAATGTTTTCTCACAAAAGAGCCAGACATAGTGTAAGCAACGCCAAGACAATCACTGCCAGTCTTTTCCAGTCTATTACTTTTACTCAAATGTTTTGCTCAAATGCTTTGTTCACTGTCTGATCATTAGTGATGCTGGCATTACACTTAGCAGATATGAGTAGGCCTATGGAAAGCGGTTTTCAGTTAGATTACATATTTATTATGTGGATACAGTGTGTGTTGGATACAGTCCCTTGAGCAATGGGACCATGTCAGCCATGTACAACGGTTTAGGAGAGCCTACAAGATTCTTCTACGCCATATTTCTACTTCCCACAAGTACAGGATTTGAACCCGCAACCTTCCCATCCTAGAACATGACTGCCTAGTCACCGTCCATGTACAGTGTTAATCTACTGCATACTGTAATAGTGTTTATTGGTGTTATGTTTGTAATGATACAGTAGCCTACATGTTTTTCTAATCTATTTCAGTATTTTCACGCAGGAAATCTGTTAGTTTTTAAGGCTGTTGTTACCTGCTAATTAACGTAATGCATAACAAGTATATTCCTCAAGAATTACTGATATTATTATTTTTCGCATTGTATGTGTTTTATGCTCTCCTGATTGTAAAAATGGAGAGCACTTGATGAGGGCACACATTTATTCCCCTAAATCATTTTTCAAGCCAAATCCAATCTCAGTGCTCAATTATGACTGAGACAGTGCAGCAGAGCGCTTGGCATGGAGCGTTACAAAAAGAAAAACTCCTTCCTGAAGCCTCACATAGTGGACTTTTACCTCACGCGTAGCATGTCTGCCTACTGTATGGAGTTTGCTGTGAGTCTGGGTGTGTGCAGGATGACCTTGTCATGTAAATCACAGGTGGAAACATTGGATAGTAATTCAATATGTTACGGTAAATTTCACATTGTGTGTTCATTCCCGCTGCCTTATCTTCCAGCATACTTTATGTGAATGACTTTGGAGTATTGAATGTGCTCTGTTTTCCTAAGATGAATAAAAATTGTGTATTTTCTGTGTACACTATTTGTTGAAGTGCTTATTGAAAAATGGTGGTGAGGTTTGTAGTGATGTACTTTTCAACATCAGTTGAGGCTGTAGGCCTGCTGGGAAATAGTCTGACACCACAACGCCACGAAATGCCTTGTCTGCGGTGCCCATGCAAGGGGGAAGCACAACTTGCATCCCGAGGGAACAGGGGAGAGTCTATCAGTAGGCCTACTCCAGTAAGTAAAATCTGCCAATTGTTGGATTTTTTTATACATTGTGTAACTCATATATTTTACAACTCAGGTGAAACCTCCAGAGCCCTGCTGTTAACCATGCCCAGCTTCAAAGTAGGACCTATTATACGTAGGACTGCACAGGGGCGGATCTAGCCATTTTGGGGCCTTAGGCGAAATACAAATATGGGCCCCTCAAAAGTCATCATACAGACATAGCATTCTGCGTTTCGGTGCTTTTTTAGTGATTTATCTCATATAGGCCTATATCTTCAATTGCTTTACATAAGGGACAAATTGAGATCAAGCCTCCGTTTTAGTGCATTTACCATGACTGGTGTGACAGTAGGGGGCCCCAGATTTGGTTGGGGCTCCAGGCAATTGCCTAGGTTTGCCTAATAGAAAGTCCGCCTATGGCCAAAGAGCCAGGCTTCTTAGCAGTCAGAGCACAGCCAACCTTGATGGTGGACACTCCATCACAGAAGACAAAACCAACAACCATTCAACTAGATGTGAGAATCATGTTCTTTGATTTCTCCAGTGCCTTCAAAACCATCCAGCCACTCTTGTTGAGAGACAAACTGTAGCAGATGGGAGTGGAGACAGCGCTTGTGACCTGGATACAGACTACCTCACAGAACGGCCCCAGTATGTCAGACTGGGCGACCTCACAGAAGTGTGTGTGTGTTTGTGTGTGTATGTGTGTGTGTGTGTGTGTGCAACTGTATCGCACGCTATATCGTCACGTGGCCACGAATCGCCGATCAATAATCTATAACGTTCGTCGTGCCGTCACGATAAAGCCCCGTTTTTCGTGGTTGGGCCACACTTCCGCGGCCAATGCATTTGAATGGGCTGTCCGACTCGTGGTTGATTTACGATTGATGGCCCAATTCCGACAGAAAACTGATTAGGGAAAGATTATTAATGAAGGGATAGGCTACATTATAGCATGTATGCTCCATCACACTGTGAAATAGGCTAAAACAAATTAAGCTGGACAGTATGTTTTCCAATGCAATGTTCGCTTCTCTACACTCCGCTTCTTCCTCACATTTTCCTGGAAGATTGACAGGTCCATCAATCGTAGGCCTAAATAGGCTAAACACCACGAGTCGGACAGTCCATTCAAATGCATTGGCCGCAGAAGTGTGGCCCAACCACGAAAAATGGGGCTTTATTGTGACGGCACCATTACCTTATAGATTAAGCTATTTTAATTTTGTGGAAACACAACGCATCCCGTGCGATACGGCTCGTGTGTATGTGTGTGTGTGTGTGTGTGTGTGTGTGTGTGTGTGTGTGTATGTGTGTGTGTGTGTGTGAGTGTGAGTGGGATAGAGAGATCTGGCCTTGTGAATATATGTAATATATGTGAATGTATGTGAAATGTTGTGTGCGATGTCTTTGTGTCTTGACACCTTAATTTCCCTCGGGATCAATAAATTATACTTTACTCTACTCTACTCTATGCTACTCTAGCTGTAGCCAAGGCCTAGCCCCAGTCTGGATTGGGCTGAAAATGTTGCATGAAATGACTGCAATATTGGACCATGCAACATGTTCAGAATGCCTCTTTGTAGGCCACACGCAGTATGCGGTTACAGTCAAATACGGTTTTGTAAAGGTGACAGATCCATTAACTTCCCTAAGCATTGAAATGGATTATCACTTAATTATAGTCTTTTGATAAATAGATCAATAGACTCCTTCCTCACCAAGTCTTTCAGGTTTGTGTCTTATATTGACACTGCCAGCAGAAAGTCAGCTCTAAAGTCATCTTCGGATGCACAGAGCCCTGTGAAAGGGCCCCTCACCCAATACATTTCATGTAATGGAACCCAATTATGGGCCCCCAATCTCTCTGGGCCCCGGACAATTGGCCCCTTTGTCCCCCTTGTCACCTGGATGCACCCATACCATTACATGAATTGGACCAGAGAGGTTCTGGTTAGTAAACCGGCTGTGATTGGACTCAGTTCTTTGCTTGAGCGTAGATTGTATGCCTACTCCATGCCACATGGTGGTGTTGCACAAACTTACGGATTTGACTCGTGCTCTGAAAGTAGCCAGAAGAAGAAGCAAAAGACTACGCGGGCGAAAACAGTTCGTAAATTTGCTCCTTTATTTTTTGTTAACGTTTTGCTTGGTTAAACTGCCGCGAGCATGTCCTCGTTTGTGACAGAAGTGCTCGCCAGTTCTGGCAAGCTGGAAAAGGAGGACTTGATGACAAAAATCTCCAAACTAACGCGGAAATCCGATGACATAAAGGTTTGGCGAACTAGCAATAAGTTATCCCTTCAGCTAGCATGGCTAGAACTACGCTAGATGACGTGTGCTGTGCTGAGCAGCAGCTGTCACAAAACTGGTGTGGGACACTGACATTTCAAACATATGTTGATTAATGCATGATATGTTAATTTGAATGTAACAAAATTGTTGTTCGTTTTAGACACCTAGCACTTTCCTGCAAGTTTCATGGTGACATGAACTCAAACTCAGTTTGGAAATGTACAAGCGAACTAGCTAAAAATGACAAGCTAGCATAGTGTTGACAGCTGTTTGTTATGGTGTGAGAATGTGAGACTGGAATGTTTGCAACGCGTAAACTCTTCATGACAAGGGGTTTGATTCATTAAAAAAACACGCAGCTTACGATACTGCTGTGCTGTATGCGCAAAAGGAAAAGGATAGCGAGCGCACAAAGTCTTCTCTCCAGGTGGAAGGGGTGCATCTGGTTAATCATAGAAAAATGACTGAATCCAAAGTACTCTCCTCCGAGTCAAGGTTGAAGAGTTATAATAAAAGCCCTTTTTTCTACATTGGGGTAAACAAACTTAAAAACGCCGTTTAACGTCATTTTTCAAGTCATTTTACTATGCGCTTTCGCTGAAATTATGTGGTAGGCTATAGTTTAACTCCTGTACCTTCAGATACAGCATATCGACTGTAAGCCACCTTTTATTTGTCAAATGTCATGCCTTTATGTACCACCATTTGCCACTTTGCCTTATAACCATTCCTGGACCTGCTGGTTCTCTTGCTTTGTTTGGTCATTAATGGTAGGCTATATCCTGTGGGCATCAGCATGACTGAAAAATATCGCTGGTCATTGCATTACACTGAACTGTGTCAGAGTCTTGTTTTCATAAGGTTTACTCAAACTGGACATTCTTTGTTGTAATCTCTATTTTTGTCGTGGTTATGTTGGGGTGTTCTTCTCTTAGTGTTGTGAAGAGTACATATTAGCCACTAATTATTTTGTGTTGACAAATTTCTTGTTCTTTGTCAGTAAGGCCTGTAGTATTGATATGATCGTAAGATATGATCGTAATAAGTAACACCCCAATAGCCCCCTGATTTTGTTTAACACATGTTTTATAAGTCACTTAGACAGTAATTAGGTCTGCATTAGTGGCTAAATAGAATGTGAATGCTAAAATAAATTGTTATCCATGTCATCATCTTCACCAGGCTGAGGCGACGTACATGATCAAGAGGGAGTATGACAACTTTCTACCCAGCTACGACCTCGCCGAGAGGCTGGGGAGAGAAGTGGAGGGCATGTACAAGGAAATCGATGATCTGAAAGACGTCATTGAGAATGAGGTAGTACAACAATTCACAATACACAATGGTCCGTTTTCTTTGGAAGGGGATGGGAAAGGACAATGGGAACCCTAAGGATTGAGTAGACATGCGGTCTACTTAATAGGTCTTTCCGGAGAGAGAGATAAGTGCAGACTCGGTTGAAGACACACATAGCATTGAAACGCATGCGGCACAAAAGCTTTAAAAAGCTATTTGGATAGCTCTAGTGTTCTTATGACTTACCATTGCAACTGTTCTCTGTGGTATCTGCTTGGTTGTCTTTTTTAAAGTTTTTTTTGGTGGGGGTCTTTTGGGCCTTTAGATAGAACAATTTCAGAGACAGGAACGTATTAAAAGAGTGTGGCGGGGAAAGATCGCAAAATGAGCTTGGTTCGGACTCAAACCCAGGTCCCCAGATTTAGTAGCCTGGTAAACCAGCGCCACCCGCTGGACGCCAACGTTTTTCAGCTAGGGAGTGAGTCTGGCCTCGGATCTAAGAACGTTTGAACGCTGTGCCCTGAGTCAGGCAAAACCAATCACAACGCAGCGATTTGTTTTGAATCAAAGCGGGCGGGGTTTTGAGGGAGTGACGACGAACCTCGCAACACCGTTGGGAAAGCACATCAACGGCAAAGATCACCGATTGGTCAGAGTGCCGGCACGGTTTGAAAAAACAACAGGTTGTTCTCATCAACAATCTTTGGAGGTATTGTTCATCGGGGCCAGACTAAATTATTCCGGTCTCACATT
>NC_085877.1:22731447-22733947 GCF_034702125.1 Engraulis encrasicolus | reverse complement strand
ACACACACACACACACACACACTCTTGGTTGTTTCTTAATGTGACTCTTCCCTGTTTTCTTGGGTAGACGCCGTAGTGGGAGAGCAATCTGTGTGTGGGATGCTGGGCGGCCTGATTTGGGAGGAGTTGTCGGAAAACATCATCCAGGACTGCCTGGTGCACTCCATACCCGCCCGGAGCAACGAGCTGGACCAGTACGCTGAGGTGAGGCACGCAAGGGTGTATTGGTGCAAGAGTGTATGGAAAGCCAAGCCAAGGCAAGTTTATTGTGTAGTGCATTTCATACACAGTTGCAATACAATGTGATTCACAAAAAAAGACAAAATGATTCACAAAAGAAATGAAACAAGAACGAATTGTAGTCAAAGAATTTAGATGGAACATGAAATAATTCGGAAAAAAAGAGTCCACGGGTATGTGGTGTAGAGCATCGTTTCCCAAACTAGGGTACGCGTAGCCCTAGGGGTACGCCACGTCATTGCAAGGGGTACGGGAGAAGATTTGGAATTTAAAAGAAAAAAATGCAGGAAGAAAAAAAATCTAATGGCAAACAATAGTGGCAACGTAGGCCTAATACAATAAAAAAGTAACCTAACAGTCAGTCTCAGCACTTTACTATGCATTAGGGCTGCACAATTAATCGAAAAATAATCAAAATAGTGAAGTCGAATTTATGATTTTAATCGTGATTTAATCGTGGCAATAGTGACCTACTTTTGAGAGCGTCCTTGAAGCCAGAACATACTGACAGGCTGGTGTTTCTGGCCAGAAATCTGTCCACTTAAGTTTCATGCTATTGCCTTTACATAATTATTACAATTCATTTTATTTTGCTCATCCCGTATGTAATTCATTCTTGGTTATATTTCATCTTGTTATAATTTCCAAAAAAATCAGCAAAAATCAATAATCGTGATTAATAATCGTGATTATGATTTTGACCAAAATAATCGTGATTTAGATTTTTTCCATTATCGTGCAGCCCTGCTATGCATACACAGTTGTAGGTGAAGAAAAAAAACAAATAAATGCGAATGTAGGAAACGCCATGTTCTCATTGCGCGTCTGTTCGCATGGTCTTAGGAGGAAAAAATGTAGGCCTAGTCTGGCATACCCAACAGGCCTACATTTATTTAAAATGTGATAGGCCTATAAATATATAATGAACACTTCATGACAGTCATCTACATTACGCCACGTATAGGGCTCCTACATTTTTCTGAAGCGGTCCACCTGCTGGCACGTAGGCCTCCAGAGCTCCACAGTTTTTTGTTTTTTATTGGGATGGACATGAAGTGCTCCAAAGGGTAGGTCATGTGAAAAGGTTTGTGAAGCACTGGTCTAGAGCAGTGGTTCCCAACCTATGGGTCGGGACCCAACCTATGGGTCGCCAAAGATCCACAGTGGGTCGGAAAGCCCTGTTGATTTTAAAGGGTTTCATTTTAATACCATATAAGCGTATAGCCCATGTTGAATAAATGACAAAGCATTTAAACTAATACATGTAAGCAACAAAATTTCAGTGATGCATGAAACATTGACCAAAGATAAATTGAGGAATAAAATGATAACTAATGAGTTTTCGCAGGAAACAGAGTATCATCTCGTGCGGGCGTTCGCGCGGTTGGGTCAACAAAGCTTACAATGGTAAAAATATGGGTCCCTGAAGAAAAAGGTTGGGAACCACTGGTCAAGAGTAATCGTTCCCAACCAGGGGTAGGTGTACGCACCACTTGGGGTACACGAGCACACCTCGAGGGGTACATGGAAAATGTATTAATAGCAAATATATGCCGTGTACGGTAGTCATATTCAGATAGAGGAACAGATGTAGAGCATGAGTGAGGGGGGTATTCATCATATGACAATCAAATTGGGAAACACTGGTGTAGAGTGTCTGTAGATAAAGGCTACCTGCATACATGCACTGACAAAAGGGACATCCATGGGTAGATATCTGAACTGATGGAGGACTAAAAGTGATACTGTCCCATTTTTGGAAATAAGCTTATTTTACACCTTTCCTTGAGTTAAATAATAGAGTTTTACTGTTCTCCTGTACTTTCAACCGTTTTCTAGTTATGACAGTGCAAAATTTACCTCGAAGCTAACAGTTAACATTGAGTCCTATGAGACCAGTTAGCCACGAGCTGGTCTCATAGGACTCAATGTTAAGTGCTAGCATAGAGGTAAAATTCGCAAAAATGGGACAGTATCACTTTAAGTGTAGACAACTGTAGAGATATCTCGCCTTGGAGCTGAAGAAGTAGACAACCATACAGAAATGTCTCACCTCTGCTCCTCTTCTCTGCTCTCACCACTTCTCTCCTCTCCTCTCCTCTCCTCTCCTCTCTGCTCTCCTTATACAGGTGATCTCTGAGACCAAGAGTCTGGAGAGCTGCCTGCGTGAGCTGGGCTACCTGCAGGAGGAGGCCACGGAGCTGTTGAAGTACGCCCAGAACTACAACCGCCACTTCATCAGCCGCAAGTGCCAGGACGT
>NC_085877.1:22688947-22726447 GCF_034702125.1 Engraulis encrasicolus | reverse complement strand
AGTCTTTCTTGTCCTGTCTTATATCCACAGAATATTTTGGTGTAGAATCAATGTTTAGTCCAAGCAAGGGTTATTGGCTAGCTCAGTGCAGTTATCATTCCTGGCTAATCCAGCTCCCCAAAATGTAAACAAAACGTGAATGAATGCACGTCATCTGTTTCATCAGGGGGTGTTCCCATTTCCTTGAACTCTGACCTTTTCTGATAGATAGATAGATAGATAGATAGATAGATAGATAGATAGATAGATAGATAGA
The DNA here is from genome assembly GCF_034702125.1 of Engraulis encrasicolus. NCBI lineage: Eukaryota > Metazoa > Chordata > Actinopteri > Clupeiformes > Engraulidae > Engraulis > Engraulis encrasicolus. Next base: position 22,726,191 of record NC_085877.1, on the reverse strand, counting down.
TAGATAGATAGATAGATAGATAGATAGATAGATAAGATACTGTAGACTCATTTTTTGTGTTGGCTAATGTAGCCTATTTATTCACTAACTCTGTTTACCAGGCCTATTTTAACATATTAGTACATCATAGGGCCTATATTGTAATTATTATTATTATTATTATTATTATTATTATTATGTTTTTTCTGTAATGTTTATAGCTCAGGTATGTGTATGTCTAAGAATAGAATGAATACAATGATTTGTCATTTTAACTACTCGTGGCATATACAATTTATTCATCACTACACAGTTTGGATGTCACTAATACCCTCGTATTAAAGTAAGTCTGCAGTACATGTTTTGTTTCGCGTCATGAAAAGAACATACGAGTAAGTGCGATTAATTTGATTAATTAATTACAAATTCTGTAATTAATTAGATTAATTTTTTTAATCTACTGACAGCCCTATATAATATCATATAATATTATGTAATACTAGAAATCTGCTCAGAGAGCACATGCATAACCGCTAACGCACAAACATACGAATGAACACACAAATCGGACGATCACATAACTTCCTTGGCAGAGGTAATAATATAATGGGCCATGGTCACAGTGCTCAATAGGGCTGGTTTCAAGCCCATCTCCACTGTGCGTGTGTGTGTGTCCGCTGTGAGAATCGGAATGTTTCTTGCAAGGAGACCAACTTCCTACACCATCTCCTTTTTATGTCCTGGTTCAGGTCCCTGGAAAGTGACGTCATGTCTCTACTTCCTTTAAGTGTGTGCGTGTGCGAGTGTGTGTGCGTGTGAACCCACTGGACATGCCCCCACCCTCTCTCCCTCCCTCTCTCTGCAGGACATCACCTGCGAGGAGGCCAACTTCCTGCATGGTCGGCAGGAGGGCACCCAGGTTTTCATGCCGGTGCTGTACTGGACTTGTATTTTAACATCTCTCTCTCTCTCTCTCTCTCTCTCTCTCTCTCTCTCTCTCTCTCTCTCTCTCCCCCTCTCTCTCTGCAGGACATCTCCTCGGAGGAGGCCAACTCTCTGCACGGTCTGCTGGAGCATGTGCTGGTGGAGGGCCCCCAGATCTTCACGCCGGTGTTGGACGAGAAGGAGAACAGGAGGCACCAGGAGGAGGTGACCGTGCATGTGGCCCGCTGGATGGCCTTCAAGGAGCTCGCCATGCTGCTGCTGGCCAACCTCAACGACATCCTCAACAGGTGTGTGTGTGTGTGTGTGTGTGTGTGTGTGTGTGTGTGTGTGTGTGTGTGTGTGTGTGTGTGTGTGTGTGTGTGTGTGTGTGTGTGTGTGTGTGTGTGTGTGTGTGTGTGTGTGTGTGGTCTTCAAGGAATTGACCATGGTGCTCAAGGATAACCTCAATGACATCCGTGTGTGTGTGTGCGTGTGGTCTATCTATCTATGCATCATGCATCTTCTCCCTCTATTCCACAGGTGGGCAGAAGGTAAGGGTCCCTTGGCGCTGGCCTTCACCTACAACGAGGTCAAGGGCCTGATCCGGGCCCTCTTCCAGAACACGGACCGCCGAGCGGCCGCCCTGGCTCAGATCGGACCCAGCTTTTGAGCTTGAAGTTCATAATTCTTTTTCTTTTTCATTGGGAGGAGAGGATGACTATTGAGAAATACAGACTCTGGCACAAAGGAAAGAGGAGCAGCATTATTGTTCCTCCTTGATGTGTTCCACAGGCTCAGAACATTGCCTTTGGATGACGCCTGACATCAAGTGTTGGAGCAAGAAGATGATTCCTTTGGATGCTACAGTATATTGTCATGGATGCTTCATGATTCTGATAGTGTGTCAATACAACAGCTGTTTCCCGTGTAGTATTTCCTTTGAAATGCGAAAATATTGACAGACACATGACTTCAACAGTTGGTGCAAGGATGTTCTGGATGGATCATTAGCCTAATGCTCTGTGATCAGGCAGGGATGAGCATTTCGGAGGCTGTTTAAGTACTGTACATCCTTTAGGGTTTCTCATGTGCCCTTTAATGACCTTCAGCTTGCTCTCGACCTCCTGAGAGGCTAATGGACGAATTCTGCAAACACTAAAACATTTTAGCTCACCGTGAAATTTGTGAGGAGTCCTGCTTATATTGTGTTCAACCAAAGCAGTCAAGCTGTACCTCACATTTAATACAGTGCTGTTAAAGCAGTGCTGCATTGACAAGTGCTGTACCATTTTCTTTGTTAATGTTTATTAAATATTGTTATTTTACTATTTGTGTTATTAAAGCTGCACTTACCAAATTGTTTGGAACTGATTAACCTTGAAATCTGGTCCAAACTCAACTACATTATGTCTTGTGATGGTGTCTTGTTTCGAACAAAAAGCAGACTTGTCAGACTGAAAAAAGGAGCTGAGTTTGTGTGAGAAAAGACATTTTAGAAAATTGTGATAAATGGTGAGTAGTGTGTGTGCACATGCTTAGGCTGGCGCATGTGTCCAAAACACGCAGTCACCATAATTTTTTCGAGCTATGCTTTTCTCTTCAAATGGAAACAAACAAGTGCCTTTCATTTCAACAATTACAGTTCTGTTAATCCAGTCCAAATATGTGACAAAAATAATCCCAATAAACATCCTTAAAAAAAACATTGTTTGTCTATCAATTGCTCATAAATCTGGAAGACCTACCCAAGAAGTGGAGTTATTGAAGATGATCATCATTAAGATGGTTCCATGGCTGTTTCTCTAACATGAAAAAAGGAATGAGACGAGTGTCTTGGAAACGTTTTATTGATTATTTGGGTACCTGCGACACACCTGTCAAAGACCCATGGCAGCTCTATCTATAAAAGTTAAAAAACATCTTCAAAATTATTCCATGGTTATAGGGCCAGGTCAGAAACATTACAAATTATTTTTTTATTTTATCTCTTTGGAGTGTGGCTTTTATTTCTCCATATTAATCCTAACAGAAGTAACATTGACTATCTGCCACACCTACTGTCCCTGGATGCATACAGTTGTTCTTTTTGGTCTCCGTCTCTGACATTATCCCTCTTTCCTCTAGAGGGGAGTGCACACCTTATGGTGCTGTACGTAGTGTAGAGTGCAGTACCTGTTTTAGCCACAATCTTACGTATGGCAGCTTTATACTAATGACCATGAATTGCAAGGGACACCAAGGTGAACTAAACCCAAGCAGCAGCTATTCACATCATATTAATACTGTGTGAAGTTGTTTTCTCCTGATGACACCCCACAGAATATGTTTGCGTTTGCCCATTCACTTTGGCACACTTGGGGACACTTCTTTCAGGGTATGCTGGAATCAGCCAATGTGGCAAGGTGTTAAAGGTGCACTGGGTAGGATGGTGGACAGAGTAAGTACTGCAACTATATTGCTCATTGAAACAGTTGCCTATTTGCCTGGTTAACACCAGACCTAATCACAAGTGAGATTAGGTCTGGGGAGTTGCCTATTGTAAATTCTGTATGGGGCCGGAATACTTGGCTATTATGATACACTGCCCTGGTCTCTGATTGGGCAGAGAAACTGTTAAGGTCGGAATGCTTGGCCATTATGACACAGATCCCATGATCTTGTACGTTATGAGTCATCCTCCCCAGACTGTCTTTCAGATCGAAACGATTGTGTAGAACTAAAGGCAGTATGGGAGTTCCCAGGCTAGTTGCCTATTGCCAAATGTGATCTTTCCATGAATATTTACTAAGTAATAAACTAATATTTTCTAGTATGGTATAATTTTGCAGCTAACAATGTCTATTTCTTGAAATTTAAAATGGTGGACATGGGGAAGACCCCCCTCTTCATGTATGAAAAGTACAATTGCATAATGAATACTTTATTTGTGAATGGGCTTGAATTCTGGAAATACCCTTCTAAATATATTACAATGCACCTTAAAGACATTGGGACCCTTCATGGGGAGAAAGGCAATACAGATGTTGTTTTCATCCAGATAGGATTGTTACATTACCGATTAATTTACATTTCCCATTGCAATACACACAATAATGGTTGAAAACATGACTATAAAAGACCTTGGACCCAAATACATGTATTTTTTTATAATCAGTTGTTTTATTGATTGTAAAAGACATGTATTTTTGGGATTACAATTGTATGTTCTGTGAACCGCCCTCCCGCCCAGAAGACACCCCCCTGGAAAACACGGCGACTCCTGCAACACTTCATGAATTCACTCTGCTCTCTGAAGAAGACGTTTCCAGACTCATCACAAGAAGCCGTCCCACTACCTGCCTACTAGACCCAGTGCCCACGAACCTTCTTCAAGACATTGCCCAAACAGTGGTCCCAGCAATCACATCCATCATGAACTCCTCACTCTCCTCCGGCACTGTCCCCTCCGCCTTCAAACAAGCAAGGGTGACACCACTACTGAAGAAGCCTACACTGAACCCTGCTCATGTCGAAAACTACAGACCTGTCTCACTGCTTCCCTTCCTATCCAAGACGCTAGAAAGGGCAGTTGCAAAGCAAGTCACCAACTTCCTAAACCAGAACGGATTACTTGACCCAAAACAATCTGGTTTGAGAAGTGGACATTCAACTGAAACTGCGTTACTCTCAGTGACTGAAGCTCTAAGGACTGCAAGAACGGAAGGACTATCCTCGGTCCTCATACTACTAGACCTGTCTGCAGCCTTTGACACAGTCAACCACAAGATCCTCCTGAGGATACTCACAGCCATGGGAATCACAGGCGTTGTCCACTCATGGTTCAACTCCTACCTCTCTGGACGCACCTTCAGTGTGTCATGGCAAGGGAAGCTGTCTACGATTCACACCCTCTCCACAGGCGTACCCCAAGGATCAGTGCTGGGACCCCTTCTGTTTGCAATATACACCTCCTCCCTGGGACGTGTCATTCAAACACATGGGTTCTCCTACCACTGCTATGGTGATGACACCCAGATGTACCTGTCGTTCCGTCCAGAGGACACCACGGTTTCGGAACGCATCTCTGCCTGCCTCACCGATTTGTCAACATGGATGAAGGACCACCACCTACAGCTGAACCTGGCCAAGACAGAGCTCCTGGTGATCCCAGCTACTGCTCAGTCACAACATCAACCTCAAGATAGGCTCCACCATCGTGACCCCAAACAAAGTCGCCAAAAACCTTGGCGTCATGATTGATAATGAGCTATCATGCTCCAACTACATCAACTCGGTCACCCGGACCTGTCGAATCCAGATGTCCAATGTACGGAATATCAGACCTGTGCTGACACAATATTCTACACAACGACTGGTCCAGGCCACGGTCCTGTCCCGTGTTGACTACTGCAACTCACTCATGACAGGTCTACCTGCTTGTGCGCTAAAGCCTCTGCAGATGATCCAGAATGCGGCGGCACGGTTGATATTCAATCAACCCAAAAGGACCCATGTTACTCCTCTATTTATTGAGTTGCACTGGTTACCGATCTCCGCCCGGATCAAGCACAAGGCATTGACCCTTGCCTACAAAACCATCACAGGAACGGCCCCAGCTTATCTGAAGGACCTACTAACGCCTTATGTTACTGGAAGAGAACTGCGCTCATCCAGCACAAGCCGTCTGGCTCTGCCATCCAGTCGCTCTAGGTACTCCCAGTCAAGATTGTTCTCCGTTGTGGTACCCAAGTGGTGGAACAGTCTCCCAGAGGCAGCAAGACTAAGCACCTCTCTTGCAGCCTTCAAGAAACAACTAAAGACATTCCTCTTTCGAGAGAATCTACTAGACTAATGATTGAACTGGCCTTGCCCCAGGGCAGAATCCTGACATGATGTTTAGTTTAGTTTAGTTTAGTTTAGTTTGTGAGTGTGTGTTTGTGTGTGTGTGTTCTCGTTATTCCCTACTTATTAAAAAAAAAAAAAAAAAAAAAACTAACCCCTCTTTGTAATTGCACTTGTTGTTCTGTATATCTCCTGTGCACTTTGTATTTGCTTGTGATGTTGGCTTGATTATGTCCTCTTCTGAAAGTCGCTTTGGTTATAAAGCGTCTGCCAAATGCAATGTAATGTAATGTAATGTAATGTATGTAGGTAAATGGATATACAAACATGCATAAAGCAAAAGTCATAATAGAAAAAAAAACAATGATAAAAAAACAATAAGATATTGTAGATTATATACAGTTGAGGACGATATTATTAGACTCCCTCCTGAAATTAGACATTTCTCTTGATTTCTCAGTGAGAATGACCATTATGAACCGTTTCTGTTATTCTGGAAACAAATACACTGATGGAGATAATGTCCAATGAGTTGAATTTGCATTTTTCTATCGTTACAATGATGTTTAAACAAAAAAGGGCAAAAATGACAAGGACAAAATCCCTGATCATTAATAGTCAATATGACGCCATTTATTAACCAAAACTGATAACAGGCACTTTGATCAGTTGTTACCTAGGTTGGCACATGCCCCACTAGGGATTTTTGCCCATTTCTTAACTGCAAAGTGTTCTAGCTGGTCCAAATTGCATGGATGCTGAGCATAGACATTTGCCACAGACTCTCAGTGGGATTGAGGACTGGACTTTGAGCGGGTCATTCCAGTATCATGGTTTTAGTGTCCTTGAAGAACCTCCGAACTAATTTAAATATTTACTTTGGGTTACAATGTTGTTGGAGGACCCAGCGATCCAGATCCAGACCCAGACGCCCTGTGTCTGAGGCTGAATAACAGTCTAAAAACTTGATGCCCCCACCACTATGTGTAACTGTGGAAACGGCTTAGTCTCATTAGACCAAAGAAGCACTGGACAACCTGCCTAGATGATTGTTATTGACCTGGCCTCACCTGGAGTTTTTATTTCAAGAAAGACAGCTGTTAGGGCTTGTCATCATATTGGGCTTTGGGGCCATCATCACAGAAGAACCTTCTTACTAAAGGTGGTGCATATCAGAGTGTTATTGAGCTTTGCCTATGAACATTTGAAAGTCAAAAATGAGTTTTGAAAGTCTCTGCTTTCGTCTGATGAGATTCAATTGCACCTGCTTTGATGCATGAATTTTGCTTCTGTCAGGTGAAGAAAGGGATAGTCCTTAAAACTTTATAACATGGTTTCCACAATTAAACATGGTGGTGGAAGCATCATTCTGTGGCAGCCTCAGCCACAGGAAACCTTGTTTAGGTGTATGGCACCATGAAAACAGAAGATTATGATAGAATGTGGAAGGTGACCATGCAAAAATATGCTCATAGAGGAAGCTAAGATCTTCACTGGATCTTTCAATAAGATAATAACCCAAAACTTTCACCCAAAATTGTTCAAATATTGTTCAAGGTTACTAAAACCATGATCATGTTGTGGTTCAGATCTCAATCCTTTAGATAGTCTTTCAGGAGTGCTGAAAAAGAATGTCCATCCTCAACATCCATGCCATTTGGACCAGGTTAACTATTTGCAATGAAAAAATGGCCCAAACTTCCTGGTAGGGCATGCCAGCATAGTTAACAACTAATCAAAGTGCCTGATGTCAGTTTTGGTTCATAAATGGCACTCTATTGACTATTAATGATAAGGGGGCTAATAATTGTGTCATTGCCATTTTTACCCTTTTTTGTCATTGCGAAAATGGAAAAATCCAAATTCAACTCATTGACATTATCTCCATCAGTGTATTTATTTCCAGAATAACAGAAACGGTTCATAATGGTCATTCTCACTGAGAAATCAAGGGAGATGTGTAATTTCAGGAGGGGGGCTAATATCGTCCTCAACTGTAGGTAGGCCTATCTAGGTAGAGCTTAACATTCTTTTTGATAGTTAGCCTATTAATCATCCCTCCGTGATTTCTGTTATGATGTCCACAACAAATTGTTGAAAATGAGAATGTAGCAGAGTGGACATTGAATTATTATTTACCAAAATAATAATTAGTAAGTTGGATAAATCGCGACTACGCCACTAGAGAGAGATGTTTTTCCTCTAGAAAATTAATACAAAGCACACAGGTTCGTAAAAGTATGGCAGAGACAGGATTCATGGACAGTTAGCTTTCTTTTTATTATTCTTTGTATAAAAGGGTATAAATATGGACTCTTCCGGTCAACCAATGCGCACGACTGGGTGCAACACTTAACAAATAATTGAGGCAGTCGGTTCATATGCAAAATAGGGAGGCGGAGCACTCGGAGGGTCACAGGCAGCCTCAAAATTAATGGCTGTGAACGAGGAGCCCGCGTATTGAAGGATAAAACTCGCTGTTTTGAACTAATAATGGTCCGGGGAAACTTTCTTCAAAGTTCACTGCCTGCCTCGTGAATTCAGGGAAATGACAAAAAAGTGGGATAATCATACGTACATCCAGATGACCACGAGCACTTGTGGAATCCACAGTCCCCCCTTATCAGCTCAGTTTGACAGCTGTCAGAGCGCACCCAGCGAGCGGGGCATTCGGAGGGTCCACTATTTACAGCCTTCTCGCTATTTAACCCATGCCTGCAGTTAGGGGCGCTGTCGAGACGAGAGCGCAGCCCATTCATTCTGAATGTAGTCTGCAGTCCTCCGTTGGCGCCCCTACAGTGCAGTACCTGGCGAGTGGAACCTCTCATAATACAACTTCTCCGAGAGCGTTTTCACAGCTGTCAATTTGAGCTGATGGGGGGGGACTGTGGATTCTACAAGTGCTCGTGGTCATCTGGATGCACGTATGCTTGTCCCACTTTTTTGTCATTTCCCTGAATTCACGAGGCAGGCTGTGAACTTTGAAGGAAGTTTCCCCGGACGATTACAAGTTCAAAACAGCAAGTTTTATCCTTCAACACGATGGCTTCTCGTTCACTGCCATTCATTTTGAGGCTGCCTGTGACCCTCCGAGTGCTCCGCCTCCCTATTTTGCATATGAACCGACTGCCTCAATGACAGACAAGAGAGATGGTCTGTTCTTAAAATAAATAAAGATATCACGTGGTCATCCCACACCCCAATGACAAAGTTCCCTCCCTCTATCTCTACTAGTAAAAGTACTACGGCACAGCAAACAGTTTACGTAGTTATGTAGCACAGCAACCCACACGAGTAATAAAGTAAGCAATAGGCCTACACCACAGAGCACGGCAAACCAACTAGGTCGTCCCAGCACCCGGATGGGTAGACAGCGCGATAAATAAAATAAAAGAACAAACCAAAAACGGACAATAAGAGAAACAAAATACAGGACAAAGGAACTCACTTCCTCGGCTCCAAAATAAACAACAAAAAGAACACGTTCACTTCACACACACATCCACTCACTCGATCAGTCACGCAACCCCAGCACACCTGCACTGTAGGCTATTCACAGATCAGCGCCACAAGCGCACAGTCTTTAACTGGAAACAAAGCAGCGGCTCGCTGCAGCAGACGGCCCACGTAGGGAGATCATCCGCTGGTTACCATGGGCAGCGAAGCACAATTACGCCCCAGCAGCAACAGGGGGAAGGACCCGAAACGACACCCAGCGCAGTACCAGGAAACATGCCAACTGCACGACTAGTCAGCAGTCTAAAAGGAGGCTTGGCAGTAGTCCGATCACTCAGCCACACAGAAGCGTTGAGACCCGCCACAAAGATTGCCAAATCCCCGTGGCGCGTCGTTGACCATGGGCTCGTACCTCTCCAGCGACACACTGAATACAGTGGCCCACAAACGATCAAATCGGCCGCCTCAACTGTCGCGCCAGGTAGCGCTTTTAAAAGATAGCCAGGTATCACCAATTACTGCTGCACCAATCCCCTGGCCGGGTGTCACAGCAGACTGCCGCTGCGACTTAAAGCTGCATACCCTCATTATGCCACAAGAAGAAATAGAAAGAAAAACAGAATTACAATTGTATGCAAGTAAATATGCATAGGCTACTATAGTTTCAAAGTTAAACTCTCAATTCCACATAAAGCACATACAAATAAAGGACAAATACATGAGCTGGTGCATGTGAGGAGCCATGACAATGACCACAATCAGCACTCTCAGTTCCCTCTCTGCCTGAAGGGGTACCTTCATGTTTTCCATCGCAACAACAAACTTTTCAAAATGATAAGAGATAGAAGAATATGTTATTTTGGAATTACCACAGTATGTAAATAAATGTCTAGGTAGGCCTATAGTAATACATAAAGCATTAGCAAAAAAAAAAAAAAACGAAATAATGTCAAGGTAGGCACAGGACTGGTGAGGAGCCAGTGACCAAAATCAGCACTCTCTTAACCCCAGGTCCCTCTCTGCCTGAAGGGAGTATTCAGCCTCCCCCTCCTAACCAGGAACCATCTCCCCTACCTTTCTGTCTTCACTGCCGGCAACACTAGAAGCTCTAAAAAAGGAACAGAAGCGTGCGTGCGTGCGTGCGTGCGTGCGCCGGGCCTCTGACAGCTTTGGCTGGACCCTGGACCCTGCCATTGTTATTATTTCTTTTCTTTATTTTATTATTTTCCCCTCCCTGATATAACCTGTATTATAGGCCTATGTGTCTTGAATTGTCCTTGTGGAAACAATGTGTATTGATGTAAGCTACTTGACACCTGAATAACCCCCCTAACTTTAATTAACCACAACCCCCAGCGGAAAACGTGGTACATTACACACCATACCTTTTCGGGATGGTGGCCCCTAACCCCCCGCCCCTTCAGGCACCACTCAAGGGTGCATTTCTTGACAGTGTTGTTGCTAACTAAATCAGTTACTTACTAGGGTTGCAATGCAGTTTCCCATTGCAAACTGAAGTTGTTAACTGGTTAATGTTTTCGAGAAACGGGGTCCTGGGCCTCAGTCTGCATCTTTGATCTGGTCAGGGGTGCATTTCTGGAAAGCGTAGTTCCTAACTATGTTAGCTACTTTGTTGGTTGCAATGCAAGTTCCCATTGGTAACTACTGAAGTTGCTAACTGCTAACAACTACGCTTTTCAGAAATGCACCCCTGAATTTGAGGCCAGAGCGCAGCGGGGAAAACAGCAAGTTTTAAATGATGCAGTGAATGACAGCTATTAGCAGAGCGATTGCAACACTTATTTATCATTGTTATCATGCATCCAAAATTTACACACAGATGATATACTTTTGATTTTATCAATGGAAAACGAATGCGGAAGTGTGTTTTAATTTTTTAATTTTTTTAATTTTTTAATTCTTCATAGCATTTTTCCATAGTGATTTAACCTCATTCCACATGTGTAAATAGTATGGAGAAATCACTATGGATAAACATTAAAGTTCAGCAGGGGCTTACCTCCACATTCCTTTTTCGTCAATAAAGCATCTCATCGTGGGGACGTGTCTTTGAGAGGTATCATAATAACGGTAGGCCTATATCACTTATGCTATCTCTCTTTTAACAGCAGCCATTCACTGCCTTGTTTTCCTCTCCGCATACTCCGCCATGTCTTTTTGCATGGGCGAACGTGATGTGCCAATTGAACTTCTTGCCCACTGAGCCTGCCCCTGGGACTGCCTTTGTTAACATACCGGTAATACAAGAAAAAAAAGAGGTATCTTACACCAATAAAGTCTTTCTTGAGGTGATGGCTTCCTGTGCATACAAATGTTCAAGGAAATGAAAAGAATGCCGCACACTCTGCTCCATGTTTTATTGGTGAAGTGACGTTTCGGCCGTCTGGCCTTCTTCAAACTTACAAAACAACCACATACACAGTGCCTTTATATCAACCCCAATTAGTGAGAACCTGGTCCCCCTAGAGCATAGAGCTCCCCCATTAGTTGGTCACCTTAAATGCTTCTGAGCACAAGGCTCACTCATTAGCAAATCAGTCTTAATTAGATGTCAACATAATACAAGAACCCAACAAAACTGTTCTACTTGTATTACTAAATTTACACCAATGCAATTCCATATAGGCTACATATACTACTGTATCTTCATAGTCGACATGCTATAAACAGACAACAAATTGGCTGCAATGGAAATCACCAATATAGGAAGCTTAAAGGGACAGTTTGGTCAATTTCAACATGCAGTTGTATTGCTCACGCTACCCTTGACTTGTCAGTACCTGGTGATGCCACATTTTTCGGCTCAGCCCTTTCCGAGATATGAGCAATTCTAATGGGGGCAGCGTTTGTTTACATTTTTAAAAAATGAAACATAGGCCAACTCCAAATATTTTCCCAAAAAGTACTGCTGTTTGCTAGTTGTCTGCTGATGTTTTATAACCTTTTGGATGTTTTTGGGAATAAATAAAAATGTTTTTTTGAAATGTAAACAAAGAGCTGCCCCCATTACAATGACCAGGATCTCGGAAACGGCTGAAGAAGAAAAAAAAAAAAATCTCAGGCACTGACAAGTCCAGGGTAGTGTGAGCATTACAACTGCATGTTGAAACTGACCAAACTGTCCCTTTAAGTAGGCCTTTGTGATGACAAAGTTGTTAATTTTCTGTTGCCATTTCCTGTATAGCGTATGACAGTATATAGGCCTAGGTATTTATTAATGCATTTATTTCTATTAATTCCATCTCTAGCTTTCTATAGGTAGAACTTTACAGACCAGCAAAGACAGTAAAGGGTCTGCAATCAGTCTCAGACTCATGATGCAGAGACACATTGTACTTACGTGAAAGCATAGATCATGTTCAATTACAAATCCATTACATGTAATATATAAAAACATATATGGCCCATAAAGAAAAATCAACGTAAATAGAGCAACAGCTGTCACATACAAGGCTGGATTCATTCCTGTGTAGGCGATTGCGTGATATGCCTTACATGCCAACACACACAGGGCAACTACGACAATACAAACACATGCAAAAGGAAACACAAAGGACATTGACTCCATATTGAACACCAAGATCACACCGAATATCCACACAATAAGGGAGATGACGATGGATAGGACTTGACTGGACAAATACAAGTTCACTTGACTAAGACAGAGGGGCGGTCTGAGTGTAAGGACCCCCTCTAGTGCCACCAGCTGGTGGAAACAAAAGCCATAGAGTCTTATGGCACCCCATACAGATGTACAAGATGATGATGGAGGATACGTGTCCGAGAGGAAGCAAGTCAAGAAGTAAGGACATAGTAGGACCTCCAGGGTATCGCTCAGGAGCAGTGAGACCATGAAGGCTGAGGCTCTGCCACCTGTACCTCGCAGCTGACGTAGCCATCGAGTGGCCCAGATCAGAGCAGGCAGGCAAGCAGAAATACAGACGATTTCGAAAAGTGACATTCGGATTCCTGCATGTTGATAAACTGTTCCATTAATTTTATAAACCGTTATATTCTTTTCATAGCTATTATACTCATCATTATAAGGGATGGTGGATGCCTCAGGGGTTGTCATGGCTATTTCTTTGCTCTGCCAAAGAAAAAAAACATTTGCTTGTGTGAACAATTGAGAGAAACTTGTGATAACAAATAAGAGCATGCAAATGAGAATAAGCGAGACCGACTTGGAGGTGGAAAATGACTAAAACTAGAAATGCACTCAGAGAGTGCAGACCTCTGCCAAGGAAGCTGTTAGATAGAACATTTGACTATGGTAGCCTACACCCTAAATTTAATCACTTGTTCCTTTTGTCATTTCCAACAACTCCACAAAAGTTCACCAAATCCGTTCAAACAGACAAACCATTGCAACCAAAAACATAACCTCCTTGGCGGAGGTAATAATATATCTACACGGCACCCGTGACCCAATGTCTTTACTAAAATACATTTTAAACAGAAAGAAAAAGAAAAAAAAGTACTAAAATAATTAAAACTGGGTTGGATTCTTAAATTCTGTATGTTAATATATGAGTCTGTTTAGAGCACTGTTAGGTTTTCTACAAGATAGGTGTTTAGTTGTAGTAAAGAGAGCTTTTTTGTCTAATGATTAGTAAACCTACCTTGGTTGTAGGAGCTTTGGTTTAGTATAATGCCAGCTCACATGAGAACGCTGCCTCATATGAGAGCCTTGAAAATGACAGTGTTCTCCTGTCTGGCCATCTACTGTACATACACATCAGTGTGCCAGATAAGGCCCACCCTCTTACACTGGGGTCATGCCCACCAACCACCAAACATGGCAGACATGCCCACCAACCCACACCTGCAGGTGGCCCAATATTTGAAGAGGCCCTAATACTACAATCAAGGTCTACTGTATGGTAGTTTTCCTTTTCAATGTGTTCCTGAGTTCTACCAGACCAATGTAGAATAGAATAGATAAATAGAATACAATACAGTAGAGATATTTTATTGATCCCAAAATTCAGGTGCTAGAGCATAGATATAATAGGCACATTTTTGCATTCTGCATACATACTGTCAAAATAAAATAAAAGTCAGCTCTGCATTGAGATTTGGACCATTGAACACTTTTGCATCGAAATTACTCATGTGTACAGTACATGAATTCAGTGTGCAATGTTGCAAGCTGTTGTAGGGTGCATGCTTGTTTGCCCTAGTTACTCATGCAGAGCTCAGAAACCACAAACCAAGTTCAGCACAGCATGACAGAAACGGAGAGGTTTGCATCACCCAAGTTTCCAGTGAAACTAGGCAAACTCAACCTGCGGTGCAAAATAGTTTTGTCTGGTCAGTTGGTCTAGCATCACACCGTGACAATCTGTGCTTTGCCATGAACTCTGTTCTCCAATCACATAACCCCACCAGTGTGTGAGTTTGTGGAGGGTATATTTGGACTCTTTCCATTATCTTAACTCCCATCCTACCTTGTGCTTGTGGTCTAGTGATGCCATTGCAAGACGTCATTGATGACAGAAGTTTAACTCAGTATATCGCAAAAATGAGGTTTCTCATTTGCAATCAGGATGTTGAATTGGGAAAAGACCCACAGAAGTTGTTGTGGCTAGGCTGACAGAGGGGAAACTTTGCTCTAAGGAGGCGAGGTGTAAGCAAAGTGTGAGGTCTGAGTCGTCTGCAGGACTTAAGTAGGGTGAACATGTAAGAGTTGGAGTGTGAGACATCCTGCATAATCTTCCTTGCCCTGGCTCCCACGACTCTTGGGCCTTTACACTAAGAGAGTGGGAGCCAGGGCTAGGAAGATTATGCAGGATGTCTCACACCCCAACTCTTACATGTTCACCCTACTTAAGTCCTGCAGACGACTCAGAACCATTCAGGCCAGAACAGAAAGATTGAGGAAAAGTTTTTACCCCCAGGCAGTGCGACTGCTGAACAGAGACTTTTTTAAATAATAATTTTCTTTGTTTTTTTTTTTCTTTAACTTATTTCTCACCTTTTATTTTCTTTTTTACTTTACTTCTTTAATCTTTAATTTTTAAATTTTAAGATGCAGAGCTGATGACCCCATCATCATTTCACTACAATTACCATGTATGTGACAAATAAAAGTACTTGAACTTGGGTCACAAGCACAGGTTGAGGATGGGAGTTAGGATAATGGAAAGAACCCTTTGTGTATTGGAATGTAGACAGTGGTTAGGGCTGGCTTGGCATGGTGACGGCCCCATAAGCAGGGTGATGGCAGCGCTGTGCTGTGTTATTACCTGCCACAATTTGAATGGCAACTGTTGGTTCCACAAATTTGCCAATGGTACAATACCAGGCTATATTTTTTACGCTGCTGTATATACTGGCCTGCCATGCTACGTTATTAGCGCAACAGAAGACACAACAAATCCTTATAACTTTTATTCCTAAATTTACGTCAGTGCATTTACATAACTGTCAACATTTTCTTTACAGTGGGGAAACTTTTAATGTCTCCACGGAGGAAGGGTGAGACCAACACAAGAGGCCACAAGCAAAAGAATAAGACGGGAGGTACTAGTTTGATTCTGACCCAGTGAGTTCCACTGACCATGATCAAAACAAGCTAATACTCAAGTGATGATGATATATTCATTGTAAGAAGATCACATACACATGGAGGTTGCTATAGGGAGTATGATATTGATTAAAATGGTAAAGTTATTATTAACATAAAGGTTGATTTCAGGAAATAATGGCAGGCCTACATTAGAAATATATTTGGGAAATAATAAAGATATTTCGGTGAAAGGATGATCTACATTCCTGTCACTAAAATTACATCCTGTTGTCATCTCTCTAGACCATTGACAGTTTATATATAAGCTCTAGACCCAGCAGTGACCACTTAGTTGTTGGCCTACACTATTCAGTACTGCTGCATCTGGGGAGGCAATTTGCTAAATAATGAATAAAGAAGTGCACCATTTATAATCAGCCATAAATGGGCTATTCCCCAATTTGTACATATGACCTAAAGCTCATGCAATGTACCATTTCATGGCAGGCTAGATAGCTGAATAATAGGCCAGTCAATCTAGCTAAAAAAAGGCCCAAACCCAGGACGAATTGCACTAGTAATGGTTCCTACTTTTAAGTGATCCTTAAACCCCCTTGTATCACATATTAAAAATCTGCAGCTTTATATTTAGTGGAACATACTTTTTTTCGAGGTCAAAGTTGGCAGATTTCCCATTCATTTCTCCATAGGGAGAGAATAGGAAATAAAAGGTGAATAGGGTAATTTTTTAAACTATGGCATATTCAACTTTAACAGATGGTAACTCACATTCAGGCAAACAAGTTTTCTGAAATATGATGATGAAATATACAAATGAGGTCATATGTACTGAAATATGTGATAAAATCTGTGGTAACAGACCAAGCATAAAACAAATAGCAATAGTAATGGTTCATACATTACATTGATCCTTCAACCCCTGTGCATCACATATTAAAAATATACTTTCATCAATTCAGTGGAACATACCTTTCCCAAGGTCAAAAGTATCCAATTTTACCCACTGAACGGCAAAATGCATTGGAAATCTGCTACGTCTGACCTTCAAAAAAGTATGTTCCACTAACGTGATGAAGGTAGATTTTTCATATGCGATGTAGGATGGATTAAGTATCAATAAAAAGGTGTAAATCATTACTTTTGCAATTTGTTTTATGTTTTGCCCGTTGTTACACAATTTATAACATATTTAAGTAGATGTGATCTCATTTGCATAATAAATCATCACATTTCAGACAACTTGCAATACAAACAATCTTTGTCTTTGCTTGAGTAAATTATTGTGAAAGTTTCAAATTGATATCTTATTCTACTCTATTACCATTTTGAGAATAACTTGTGTGTATATTAAAATATTGTTCAATATGTTACTATTCAACAGGGGTGTACTCATTATTGCTGTGCACTGTGTATGGAGGACATTGGAGTGTCACCAACCCAGCTGTTGATGGGTAGACGTGTGAGAACCAGACTTCCAACAGCACCACAAATGTTGAAACCACAAACTGTCCCCAATACAGTGCAACAAACACTTGAAAACGACAACAGAAACAGAAAGAATACTTTAATCAAGGAAAAAGAGCACTTACAAATCTTCAGATTGGAGATAATGTCTGGATTTGGCAACAGGGCATATGGAATCCAACCCAAGTAACAGGACTTTCTGAACAACCAAGCTCATATGTCGTTCAGACACCTGACGGCCAGGGGTAGAGACGGATCAAAGAGTGAGTTAAAGTCCGCACATCCAAACGTTTGACCTGGGAGCAGGACAAGCAAATGATCAGATAAAAAAGAGGAAAAAATCAGCTTCAACCAGGGTTTATATTGTCCCACTTGTTTTTATTTTATTTTTCCGTGACATTCCGGGTAATCACCCTTCTTCAGACATGAAAAGACATACAAAACATACCCCATAGGCCTATATACAATTTCCTGGTGACCACATGACCCTCACAGCAGGTGTAAACAGTTGTTCTCAATAATCAGGCTCACAACTAAGACCATAGTGATTACCAAGCTGATGACGTTAAGTACAAACAACATTGAGAGTGACCCCACCCCATATATACAAGTCACACTGTACATGCAGGACCGCCCCCAGACAAAGCAAGCAATAGAAATAAAATCAGGAAACAAGACAAGAGACAACAAAAACAACAATACTGGGCATACCCAATCCCCAGTGTGTACAAACTGGCAATAGCCACTATTGAAGTCAGATGACAGAAACAATGGGTATACAATTGGCTTAAAAAATGTTATAACCATTCATGTGGTCACACTATATTTTCACAGGTAGCATAGGCCTATAATTGTAAATCCATGAAGCAAGGCATGTAAGGGGACTGCAGAGTTAATAGCAAAAAAGAGTGACAGAGGTCTAGCCTAGAAATCTAGACGCCCCTAGCGACCGCAAATTGAATTTGCTCCCGGGGGCAGTCTAGCGGACCCCGGTCGTTTTGTGAGGCTGAAAGTTATCCGATGACAGGGCCAATCAAATCGCGAGGGGGGCCGGGCTACCTAGTAAACAGGAAACTTTCTAAGAAGAAGCATGGCGTCCGTCTGTGCTACGTACAGCACGAAAGTGTTTACTTAATTTAAAAAACCTGGATGATAATACATTTCGTGGCTGACATGGATTGATGTAATAATACACCATGAACTTATCGGACACAAATAGATCTCAACACATTACCATTTGATCATTCGATGTTTTAAAGTAGCTCGGTAAGCTAAGTTGAGCATTTTACAGAACCAGATAGTCACACGCTATTATCAGACCACTACTGTAGGTGTAGAATGAAATTGCTGCCCCAATTTCTAATAAGACACATGCCATTAAAAACGAGACATTTGGGAGCTTTGAAAGTCTTTGAGAAATAGATGGGATCGATAGTCTGGCTAGTGGGAGCGAGCTGACCGGGGAGCGTCCTGCGTTGGGAGCGACAATCAGAGAAAGTTATGGGTTCTACAGCTAGCTAGCTAACAGCGAACATGCCATGTTGACAAAAATCATAAATTTATATAACCATTTAACAAGCCCCAAATTGCTCGACATTTCGCTGATTGATCAAAGAGGGCCATGTGGTTGAAAACGAGGCATTTTTGAACTGTATAAGTGAAAATACGATTTATTAGGAAACTTGTTTGTGGTACGCTTTCACTGCTACGACGGCTGGAAGTTGCCGCTTCACCTACAAAGAGGCCCTCGCTAGTGGCTATCTAACCTGTCGTCAATAACAGAGAGCTAGGTAACCTTGTATTATATGCCTGCCCCAAATTCTAATAAGATCCATGTCATTAAAAACGAGACATTTGGGAGCTTTGAAAGTCTGTAAGTCGCTTACTAAATAGATGGGAATGACACCTAGTCTACCGAGCTAGCAGCTAGCCATGTATTAGTTATGGGTATACAGCTAGCTAGCAAACACCTAACATGCCATGTTGACAACAATCATAAATATAACCATTTAACAAGCCCCAAATTGCTCGACATTTCGCTGATTGATCAAGGAGGGCCATGTGGTTGAAAACGATGCATTTTTGAACTGTATAAGTGAAAACACGATTTATTAGGAAACTTGTTTGTGGCTGTGGTCATCACACAAATTCACTGCTACGACGGCTTGAAGTTGCCGGCCGCTGCACCTACAAAGGGGCGTGAGCCCTCCTAGACCCTGGTACAGCTTTTTGCTGTACGGGTCTGGCTGCGCTAGGCTAACAGAGGTCACCAATGAGCAAGAGAGTCACAGGAGGGCTCTAGAACAGCAGGTGGACAGTTTGCAGGAGCTAGTACAGTTCACAGGAAAGGCCTCAGGTCAAAGTCTTCATTCATTCCTCTTGGAGACGATGTTCCCCGAGTCTAAATCTAATATGCCTATCTCCTCAGTAGTAAGGAATTGACTTCATTTTTTATCTAGAGTAGTTCAGAGAGAACTACAAAACCAGTGCCCTGGTCAAAAAGGTGCAGACATGACTCCACTTCCATCAGAGGATGAGTAGAGCACCATATGCATTTACCATCTTCTACCGGGGTGCCATTCAGAACATTCTGGCCAGCAGCCTGTCTTATCTGGCATGGCTGCTGGTTAGCTGCAGACAAAAAAGGCACTACAGAGGGTGATGAGGACTGCAGAAAAGATAATCAGATCACCCCTACCTGGCATTCAGTACCTGTAGCCTACACCTCACACTGTTTCAAGAGGGCAAAAAACATTATCAAATGTCCCACACACCCAGCACACAAACTTCTCCCTACTAGCATCATGGAAGAGCTACTACAAAAGCAGACTGGTAAACAATTTCTTTCCAACAGTGAAGTCGGCATTCTAAACTATAGGGAGGGAAAGTAATCTCATCGCCCCCTGCTGGCAACGTTCCAACCCCCTGCAACAAATGAATGGTTTTTTTCTTTGAAAAATTACATCTCGGCCCTGACGACGAAGTAGAAGTAGTGGCAGTCATATTATGGGCATGTTGGCCCGTTTTATCGAATCAGGTGGTAAAATGTTCGGTTTTTCACTGATCTGAGCTGATTTTAATATTCTTTAAAAAGCTAATACAGAACTACACTGACTGGCATGTGTGGCTTGTTTACTCCATGTAATTAGCATAGCCAAATTAGCATAGCCAAACATGAGCCAGAGAGGTGGTTACTCGTCACCACAGAAGCCATCATGTCTACTAGAGAATTTAAAACCATACCAAAATGATCGCGTGTATATATGTGTAATAAGAAGACAATGTGGAACTCATAGGATTACAAGAATGTGAAGATATGCGAAGAACTTGCGTTCGTTCACGTTCATTTGTTTCTCTTTGTTGTCAACGAGGCGTGGAGCACAGCATGCTGGGAGCTGTAGTCCGTTTCCGACCAGATTGGCACAATTTCTATTTTTCTTAAAAGGGCAAAAAATGACTTAAGATTTTCACAGGTAGTAGTTCATGCTATTGTGTACGCTGAAAAATGTGTCTGGTGTTATAGTTCCAAGTCATATCTTTGTGGGATTTTTTTAAAAACTTGTCTATGGGAGTTTCAATAGGATCACCCTGGTGTTTGGAACGTAACCGCTAGGATCGCTGTTTTCCACTTTCCCTCCCAATAGGCAGGAATCAGGGAACAGCGCTGCCATCTTACCTCAGACTAACTCAGCTGCCAACAACAGTTTTACTTGTAAAACAAGATTGTTTTGGGAAGGGTTTTCGCATGTCATTACCTCACTCAGATAAAGGAATCATCAGTAGGCTACCACTAACTTAATGTTGTATCAGAGACGGCAGGTTACGATAGACTATCCTTCCGTTATTGTCTGTAGGACTAGGCCTATTATTTCATAGGCCTAAATATTTTGTTAATGTATTTTGGGTAGTCATGCATGTGTAGGCCTATAATAGCCAACAATGAATTTGATTTACTTTACTCAAAGTTGGTCAGGAGTGTGTTTATCAGCGGTGTTTTAAAATGAGAGGCAAACCGCTTCTGTCAACCTTTTTTTTCATGCAGATGCATGATAACCATAGCAACAACACGAGCTCAAAATACAGACAGAGCGTCCGTGCAGAAAGATGTTTTCTTTGGCCTGTTTGTAACGTTGTGAGAGCCCTCACTGTAAAGGCATTTAACGGACAAACTTAGTTGCACTATGCGTTGCCACCAGTGCAGGAAAAAAATAGGAAACAGACAGTAGGCCTAGACAATAATATAGTTACCTTATTTAACTTTACAGTCAGTTAATGTAGGCCTACGTCATACAGGCTAGGGTTATGGACCGCAATTAACAGTAATTGCATGGAGATTTCCCCAACATAAGGCGACAGCAATACAGTTAATTCGCTGAGTGAAGTCTGGAGTTAAATCTCCTTTGTCCGGGCCTTTGCGTGGTCAGCCACCGAGCGGTCACAGCTTGCCTCTGCGATCGGTGGTAGCGTGGCCGAGCGGTCTAAGGCGCTGGATTAAGGCTCCAGTCTCTTCGGGGGCGTGGGTTCAAATCCCACCGCTGCCAGCGGGTGAGTGGTTTACCCGCCTCCCTGACCCCTTTCCTCCTAGCTGGGCTGCAAGCAGATATCCACCTGAGGCCCACGGGGGTCATAGAGAGCAGGCGTTGGTGGTATAGTGGTGAGCATAGCTGCCTTCCAAGCAGTTGACCCGGGTTCGATTCCCGGCCAACGCAGCCTTATCCAGGTGATAACCGCTGCGCTGCCCAGACTCGCATTGCGGAGGACTCTGCGCACACATAGATGCACTTGGAAAGATTTGTCACTAGGGGCTTTTGCTGGAAGACTCCATCACCACCTTAGCCAGTGGACTCGAAGCGCAAGCCTGCGATCTAAACCTGCACCATGGCGATGCGTCCTTTTTACCCTCGACCAGGGTGGTAGCGTGGCCGAGCGGTCTAAGGCGCTGGATTTAGGCTCCAGTCTCTTCGGGGGCGTGGGTTCGAATCCCACCGCTGCCATTGAAAGCGGCTCTTTACCCTACGGGTTTCAGCCTGTCAGAATGTGTTGCCAAATGTAGCGGCAATTCCTGCAAAAGTCCCCTTGGCTTCTGCCAGGCGTTGGTGGTATAGTGGTTAGCATAGCTGCCTTCCAAGCAGTTGACCCGGGTTCGATTCCCGGCCAACGCAGGCTTCTTGTGGTGCTAAAGCCTTCTCCGAGCCTTCCTGCTCGTGAGGACACTCGTGACCTACAAGCACTCGTGACCCACGTCCTTGTGACTGCCAATGCGAGCCGTAAGTCGCGTGTCGGGTCCTTAGCTGGTCGGAGAAATGGCTGGATTGCTGTTCCGTGCCTCTGTAGCAAGGTAGCGTGGCCGAGCGGTCTAAGGCGCTGGATTAAGGCTCCAGTCTCTTCGGGGGCGTGGGTTCGAATCCCACCGCTGCCAGTGGAAGTGCTTCTTTGGCCTCAGGCTTTCCTCCCTGTCAAATATGCGCTTGCACGGTCTCGACCACAAACTGATGAATTGCTAATAGGCAGGCACTCACCCGAGGCTCCTTTGTCCGGGCCTTTGCGTGGTCAGCCACCGAGCGGTCACAGCTTGCCTCTGCGATCGGTGGTAGCGTGGCCGAGCGGTCTAAGGCGCTGGATTAAGGCTCCAGTCTCTTCGGGGGCGTGGGTTCGAATCCCACCGCTGCCAGCGGGTGAGTGGTTTACCCGACTCCCTGACCCCTTTCCTCCTAGCTGGGCTGCAAGCAGATATCCACCTGAGGCCCACGGGGGTCATAGAGAGCAGGCGTTGGTGGTATAGTGGTGAGCATAGCTGCCTTCCAAGCAGTTGACCCGGGTTCGATTCCCGGCCAACGCAGCCTTATCCAGGTGATAACCGCTGCGCTGCCCAGACTCGCATTCCGGAGGACTCTGCGCACACATGGATGCACTTGGAAAGATTTGTCACTGGGGGCTTTTGTTGGAAGACTCCATCACCACCATAGCCAGTGGACTCGAAGCGCAAGCATGCGATCTAAACCTGCACCATGGCGATGCGTCCTTTTTACCCTCGACCAGGGTGGTAGCGTGGCCGAGCGGTCTAAGGCGCTGGATTTAGGCTCCAGTCTCTTCGGGGGCGTGGGTTCGAATCCCACCGCTGCCATTGAAAGCGGCTCTTTACCCTACAGCTTTCAGCCTGTCAGAATGTGTTGCCAAATGTAGCGGAAATTGCTGCAAAAGTCCCCTTGGCTTCTGCCAGGCGTTGGTGGTATAGTGGTTAGCATAGCTGCCTTCCACGCAGCGGCCAGCCATGTATAGGTGTAGAGCTGTGACAGCCAATGAAAATGAAGCATTTTGCCCCGTCATGCATATCATTAATGTCATTAAGTAGTTCACAACCCTTCGGGTTCAAATCCCGCCAGGAGCACCCTAAAATAAAGAAAATAATAGAGGAAGGTGATGGAAAGTCACAGCTTTATTGCAACTGCAACTTTTCATGTTTGTACCAATTGTCATATTCATTTTATGTGGGCCAAAGACATTTTTGTGTGTTCAGATATCAAGTGGCATAACAGCATCTAATGCAGGTAAATTAATTGGTACTTGTTGTTTGATATGCTTCAATTAATATGCTTTACAATAGTGGCACTGGCCAATGTGTGGTAATGCTGAAAGGTCACTGATCCATATATGTATAACCAGTGCATATTCAAAACACTCTGACCTATACATATAGTGTACTACAACTGTTCACTTCATACATTCAGGTTGCCCCCCAGTGACAAAGAAAGATTAAGTTATTGAGACAGTGCTTGATTTGTTCTTCTGCTTATTCATTCCTACCATAGAATATACAATAATCTATGATTCCTTACCCATACTTACCCAAAATTATACATTCTCTTTTTCAGCAGTCTTAAACACAGTACAAAAGAAAATACCAGTAATGAATATGATTGTGAATAACATAACTAACTGTACTTTTATTTTCTCCTTTTACAAAACGTAGAGGAGTTTCAACATGAAGGAGAGACCACAGAGTTATGCAAATGAACCAGTGCATGTTTATTTAAAGAATAAAATACAAATCAGTACTGTGATCAGCCAAAACGGTGTACTTTGTATCACTAACGCAAATATGTGGTGCAAGGAGCCACTCAGGGAGCACAGATCACACATCCTTTTGGTTTAAAAGTTGACAGACAACAACCGACACTAAAAACAGTATTTTGCCATTCTACCTTTACCTTAAAGCTGTCTATACTTTGGGCCGAAAATCCTGTGCATTCTTTTATGGAGAGGCAGTGAGAGTGACATCCATTTCTCACATCTAATACCAGTTTATTTGCCTCATAATAAGTCTTAAGAGTCTTGCAGCAAATAAAGAATGAATGATCAGAACTATACAATACTACTCTTCCACAAAACAGGTGTTTATATTAACACAATTTTCACATCTACTCAAAAGTCATTGTGTGTGCCCTAATCCAGGCCCTCCATCTTGTCCTTGACTCTCAGTAGATCCCCCTCTCCTCGTCTTTGGTTCTCATATCAGCCGTCAGCAGAAAGCATGAACTCACATATATACAGACACATATACAGATGCACAATCAGCATATACAGTACAAGCATCCTTCCAGGTGTCTGGGACAGTGACACACTTTAACACTGACATACAACAAAGCTGCACCAGCTGTTATCCCTTCGTTGTGCTTCCCCATCGAGAAGAACCAGCGACACTGCTCCTATATTCAAGTTTGTACAATCAAGGTCCTGCACTTTCTTTAATTATTTTGCAAAACATTTTTTTCTTCTACCATATGTTGAGTTTCAACATGAAGGAGAGACCACATAGAGTTATTCAAACAAACCAGTACATGCTTATTTAAAGAATAAAATGCAAATCAGTAATGTGATCATTCAAAACCGTGTACTGTGTATCACTAAAGCAAAGATGTGGTGCAAGGAGTCACTCAGGGAGTTCAGGGCTGGCCACACCACCTCCTGTGGGTTTAAAAATCGACAGACAACAAACAACACAGTGAGAACAAAGCAGGACAGGTCGCACCTCAAGCTATCAGTTTAGAGATAGACAGTGTTAAATTTTGTTATTCTGCCTTCATCTTCATCAAACTTTCTACGCTTTTGCCGAAAATCCTGTGTTCTTTCATGAATGAGAGGCTGAGAGTGTGACATCCATTTCTCACATCTAATAAGTGTATTTGCAAAATAATACATTTGAGTCTTACAGTGAATAAAGCATGGATGATCAGAACTGTACTATACTACCCTTCCCCAAAGCAGGTGTTAATACTCACACAATTTTCATATCTAATCAAAAGTCATTGTGTGTGTGCACTTGTCCTCGACTCTCAGTAGATCCCCCTCTCATCTTCGGTTCTCATATCAGCCATCTGCAAAAAGCATAAACTCACATATACCCAGACACACATACGAAGATGCACAAAGAGACAAAGACCATATACAACAAGTATCCTTCCAGTGATCTGGGACAGCGACACACTTTCATATGTTAATAACACTGCCATATGTTGGTTATGCACACACACACGCACACAAACTCAGACACACACACACACACACTTGCGGTCATCCTTCAAGTGTTCATGTGCCCCTGCTCCTGTGGCACAGCACCATGTGTGGCCTTAGAGACAATGTTCCTTCTAGATAATAAACAAGTGTTTTAAGTGACATTCATACGCACTCACTCAGCCCGTCTCCATCCTGCAGAGTCAACAGTTTGCCACCTGGGATAACAATTGATTCTGCTAGTGTGTTTGTGGCCCATGTGTGTGCGCCTCCTCTTCACCCTGGACCCACCTTCCAACAGGTCACCTGTCCCCATCCCCATTAGCTTGCGCTGGTACCATCCTCAGACCTGTATATTACATGAAAGGAAATCATAACAACATTCTTTAGGCCATGAGCATGTGATACATCTCCACGCCAAGGACGTAGCCCACCACCTACCTCAACAGGGCACATCAGGCGAGAGGACGTAGGGGTGACGTCAACAACATTCATGCCTGCATACCAGCAGATTATCATCATACAATATTCAAGATTAATACAGTTTAGCCAGCCAGTTTAGTAAGACTGACCAGGTCATGGTGGCCTCCTGGTGTCTTTATTCCTGCGTTCTTAGGGCCCTCCGCCTTGACCCGGCCTGAAGAAGGTTCAGCGTTTCATCTCCTCAAATAAAAAGACTCCCTCTTTTGCAGTCCCATAGTCTATGCTTACTTTACTCAAAATCAAAAACATTGAAATAACCCCACATGATTTCCACTCTACACATAACCAAACACATCAACTTCATAACCTGATTAAACAGCTAAGTCTACAACATTAAAAATGAACATATGATTGGTTTCAAACGAGCAAGGACATTGGCTTGATTGAAATAATGAATGGTTGATCTTAAGTTGTGATATGAGGTCACAATTGCTTGTCCTCACTCTGGTTGCTATATGATATCATCAGTATTACCAAGACACAGGTAGCTCTGCAAAAAGCAACTCCTTCCCACCCTCCACCTGTAGTTAAATGTGCAGTATGTATATGTTATTCTTATGATCCCAAGACTGCGTTTCCTTTACCTAAAGGAAATGGTAACAGAATTTGAATTATCTTGGGAAGTTAGGTTGTTCCAAAATAAAAACCATTACCATTTGACAAGGCCAAGTCACATCTCCTCCTGTAGGTCTACAAATGGACGGATAACCAACAACTCAGGGAGCAAAGAGCTGGACAGGTCACACTCCAACCAGTAGGTTTAGAAAATGGACAGACAACAAACAACACAACAAACAACAGAGGAAGTGCAGTGCTGGTACAGATGCTAAAACACTGTTCGTACCAGAGCCCCGTCAGCCAGAACACGTTGCAAACATGATGCTTGCTGTCTTCTGTTACCGCCTCCTACGACGTGGACGTGGGGTTGGATTTTAGGAGGCACAATCTATTTACAACTATTTAGAAAAAATATATATGCAAAAAGAATATTTAAAAAGAGTGTTTTTTGGGAGCGTGTCAGCACAGTCCTTACCAAAAACAGAGTGGCACTTAAGTCCTATTGTGGCAATCATTTGACCTTCTTTGCTGTTACCAGAATGGCAATGACCAAGTTATAGTACATCACTAAATGCTGTGTGTTATGTCATAGTGGTGTAGTACTATGGTAGTTAACTTTTCAATGACTATTACACCGTTCCACTGGTGGAATGGCGTGCATTATAGGGCTACAGCTAAGGGTTAACTCTGTATCTACCAGGAAACAAACCTTGCTGTTGAGATTCTTGATTGCTGCTTTGCAGGATTAGGCGTAGTGGCACATGGTTTAAAACTCCCTACAACAGAACAATGTGTTATTCACAGTAGTGTCATGATAAAAATGACAATAGGAAATACTGGTGTTTTTCAACCACTATTCTGAGGAACACTAGTGTGCTGTGATAGCATTAGATGAAATTGTTCAACTTCACCTAACAGGTCAAACAACACTTGTGACTATGTGACAGATTGTTTTTCTATGTGTACAATGGTTATTATGACCCATAAAGTGTAGCACAACAAACAAAACAGACATGCATGCCACATGTAAGCTTCAGGAGCATGCTCCTTTCCTACTCTTCATCATTTCTGAGCAATAGAGAACAATGGTGAAGATGTGTGTTCATGTACTTCTCATCAACAAATATTGAATATTGACACAAACAATATCACTGTAAACAAACCTGGAAGATGAGAGGCAGGTGGTGCTGTGGTAGTGCTGTCGGTGGGGGTGGAGCTCGGGCAGTGACTTTGCCTGTTGCTGGGAGTAGACAGTGTCTGTGGCTTGAGCTGGAGCTGGTTTCCTACAAGTGCTGTTATTCTTGATCAAGTCAAGTGTACTTTATTGTCAAAAAACTATGCAACAGGGTTAGCAAAGTTAAAAAATATATACAATTCTCTCTCTCTCACACACACACACACACACACACACACACACACACACACACACACACACACACACACACACACACACACACACACACACACACACACACACACACACACACACACACACACGGATTTACATTCTTTCTCTGACACATTCACTCATAACACACAACACACACATGTGCAGTTTTCAAAACACTAACATACTGATATAGACGTACAACACACACACACACACACACACACACACACACACACACACACACACACACACACACACACACACACACACACTAGTAGTGAAGTCTGCTTGTTGTTTGAATGTATGACCACTCAAACATTCATACAACTAACCTTATAATATCTAACTTTTCCACAGTGTTGTTGATATCTGCAATTGTTGAACCCAATATTCTCTGATTCTAGTTTATTAACGTCATTTGTTTACCACTCGAAAACGTTACAGGGGGATAAATATTGAGCTCAGAAACTGGCTATGCCAAAAAGATACAACTTTGTACAGGGCCAAGCATGTCCATAATGTTTACGATATTGGCTGTTTGTTGGTTATTGTGACCAAGTTACGATTAAAACCTTGTAACGTCACCGTAGGAATATGACCTAGCTATTGGGACAACTATGATCCACACAACAATAACAACAAACGATGCCCGTCCTATCGGCTACACTTAACTACTACTACTACTACAGTATTAGGAGTAATATTTACAGCCAGGGACAGACAAAATAATGCTCACGTATACCAAAGCCACGGGTATTTTAAACGATCACAAACACGAACACAAACACAAAAACAAGGCATGAACACAGATCATAACAAAGTGCCACTATGACTTGAAAGCTAGCTTTAGCCTCTACTATACAGTCGTCTGCGATATAATTTGACACACAACACGTCGAGGAGACAGTGTTTGCATCTACCACACAGCTTTGTAAAATGATACCGTCATAACACACACATGTTAACATATTGACATCCATTATTTACCTCTATTGAATCAGATGACATTGAATGATGATGAATGGCGCTAGTAGCAGTGCAGCCTGGCGACCGGTTAACTACGGCGTTTCTCAACTAATCCTTTGGCATATAAAGATGTATAACAGACATACAACGTGTGTAACATTCGTATGAAATAAATCCTGTTATGACAATACCGTGTAACAACTTTTCGCGGTCTCTGTTCCTAGCGGTCTCCCCTCACTGTTTCGCTGGCTCTCAAGTTTGCCTCTCTCGCTAGCAACTCTGACTTACTTTATTCTGATTGGCTGACCAGACTAGTCTACCTGTAAATGCGCCAAAGTATCCCCCAGTGGCCAGAGGGTGCGATGCATCCGTAGTGTAAGAACTACCGTTGAAAATGAATGGGAAAAGTTAAGAGAGTTAATCTTAACTATCGGAGACTCCCGCGCAGCGGCCAGCCATGTATAGGTGTAGAGCTGTGACAGCCAATGAAAATGCAGCATTTTGCCCCGTCATGCATATCATTAATATCAGTAAGTAGTTCACAACCCTTCGGGTTCAAATCCCGCAAGGAGCACCCTAAAATAAAGAAAATAATAGAGGAAGGTGATGGAAAGTCACAGCTTTATTGCAACTGCAACTTTTCATGTTTGTACCAATTGTCATATTCATTTTATGTGGGCCAAAGACATTTTTGTGTGTTCAGATATCAAGTGGCACAACAGCATCTAATGCAGGTAAATTAATTGGTAATTGTTGTTTGATATGCTTCAATTAATATGCTTTACAATAGTGGCACTGGCTATTGTTTTGCTGCCCTGATGTGTGGTAATGCTGAAAGGTCACTGACCGACCCATATATGTATAACCAGTGAATATTCAAAACACTCTGACCTACTGTATATATATAGTGTACTACAACTGTTCACTTCATACATTCAGGTTGCCCCCCAGTGTGAAAAAGATTAAGTTATTGAGACAGTACTTGATTTGTTCTTCTGCTTATTCATTCCTACCATAGAATATACAATAATCTATGATTCCTACCCATACTTACCCAAAATTATACATTCTCTTTTTCAGCAGTCTTAAACACAGTACAAAAGAAAATACCATTAATGAATATGATTGTGAATAAAATAACTACCTGTACTTTTATTTTCTCCTTTTACAAAACGTAGAGGAGTTTCAACATGAAGGAGAGACCACAGAGTTATGCAAATGAACCAGTGCATGTTTATTTAAAGAATAAAATACAAATCAGTACTGTGATCAGCCAAAACGGTGTACTTTGTATCACTAACGCAAATATGTGGTGCAAGGAGCCACTCAGGGAGCACAGATCACACATCCTTTTGGTTTAAAAGTTGACAGACAACAACCGACACTAAAAACAGTATTTTGCCATTCTACCTTTACCTTAAAGCTGTCTATACTTTGGGCCGAAAATCCTGTGCATTCTTTTATGGAGAGGCAGTGAGAGTGACATCCATTTCTCACATCTAATACCAGTTTATTTGCCTCATAATAAGTCTTAAGAGTCTTGCAGCAAATAAAGAATGAATGATCAGAACTATACAATACTACTCTTCCACAAAACAGGTGTTTATATTAACACAATTTTCACATCTACTCAAAAGTCATTGTGTGTGCCCTAATCCAGGCCCTCCATCTTGTCCTTGACTCTCAGTAGATCCCCCTCTCCTCGTCTTTGGTTCTCATATCAGCCGTCAGCAGAAAGCATGAACTCACATATATACAGACACATATACAGATGCACAATCAGCATATACAGTACAAGCATCCTTCCAGGTGTCTGGGACAGTGACACACTTTAACACTGACATACAACAAAGCTGCACCAGCTGTTATTCCTTCGTTGTGCTTCCCCATCGAGAAGAACCAGCGACACTGCTCCTATATTCAAGTTTGTACAATCAAGGTCCTGCACTTTCTTTAATTATTTTGCAAAACATTTTTTTCTTCTACCATATGTTGAGTTTCAACATGAAGGAGAGACCACATAGAGTTATTCAAACGAACCAGTACATGCTTATTTAAAGAATGAAATGCAAATCAGTAATGTTATCATTCAAAACCGTGTACTGTGTATCACTAAAGCAAAGATGTGGTGCAAGGAGTCACTCAGGGAGTTCAGGGCTGGCCACACCACCTCCTGTGGGTTTAAAAATCGACAGACAACAAACAACACAGTGAGAACAAAGCAGGACAGGTCGCACCTCAAGCTATCAGTTTAGAGATAGACAGTGTTAAATTTTGTTATTCTGCCTTCATCTTCATCAAACTTTCTACGCTTTTGCCGAAAATCCTGTGTTCTTTCATGAATGAGAGGCTGAGAGTGTGACATCCATTTCTCACATCTAATAAGTGTATTTGCAAAATAATACATTTGAGTCTTACAGTGAATAAAGCATGGATGATCAGAACTGTACTATACTACCCTTCCCCAAAGCAGGTGTTAATACTCACACAATTTTCATATCTAATCAAAAGTCATTGTGTGTGTGCACTTGACTCTCAGTAGATCCCCCTCTCCTCATCTTCGGTTCTCATATCAGCCATCTGCAAAAAGCATAAACTCACATATACCCAGACACACATACGAAGATGCACAAAGAGACAAAGACCATATACAACAAGTATCCTTCCAGTGATCTGGGACAGCGACACACTTTCATATGTTAATAACACTGCCATATGTTGGTTATGCACACACACACGCACACAAACTCAGACACACACACACACACACACACACACACACACTTGCGGTCATCCTTCAAGTGTTCATGTGCCCCTGCTCCTGTGGCACAGCACCATGTGTGGCCTTAGAGACAATGTTCCTTCTAGATAATAAACAAGTGTTTTAAGTGACATTCATACACACTCACTCAGCCCGTCTCCATCCTGCAGAGTCACCAGTTTGCCACCTGGGATAACAATTGATTCTGCTAGTGTGTTTGTGGCCCATGTGTGTGCGCCTCCTCTTCAACCTGGACCCACCTTCCAACAGGTCACCTGTCCCCATCCCCATTAGCTTGCGCTGGTACCATCCTCAGACCTGTATATTACATGAAAGGAAATCATAACAACATTCTTTAGGCCATGAGCATGTGATACATCTCCACGCCAAGGACGTAGCCCACCACCTACCTCAACAGGGCACATCAGGCGAGAGGACGTAGGGGTGACGTCAACAACATTCATGCCTGCATACCAACAGATTATCATCATACAATATTCAAGATTAATACAGTTTAGCCAGCCAGTTTAGTAAGACTGACCAGGTCATGGTGGCCTCCTGGTGTCTTTCTCCTGCGTTCTTAGGGCCCTCCGCCTTGACCCGGCCTGAAGAAGGTTCAGTGTTTCATCTCCTCAAATAAAAAGACTCCCTCTCTTGCAGTCCCATAGTCTATGCTTACTTTACTCAAAATCAAAAACATTGAAATAACCCCACATGATTTCCACTCTACACATAACCAAACACATCAACTTCATAACCTGATTAAACAGCTAAGTCTACAACATTAAAAATGAACATATGATTGGTTTCAAACGAGCAAGGACATTGGCTTGATTGAAATAATGAATGGTTGATCTTAAGTTGTGATATGAGGTCACAATTGCTTGTCCTCACTCTGGTTGCTATATGATATCATCAGTATTACCAAGACACAGGTAGCTCTGCAAAAAGCAACTCCTTCCCACCCTCCACCTGTAGTTAAATGTGCAGTATGTATATGTTATTCTTATGATCCCAAGACTGTGTTTCCTTTACCTAAAGGAAATGGTAACAGAATTTGAATTATCTTGGGAAGTTAGGTTGTTCCAAAATAAAAACCATTACCATTTGACAAGGCCAAGACACATCTCCTCCTGTAGGTCTACAAATGGACGGATAACCAACAACTCAGGGAGCACAGAGCTGGACAGGTCACACTCCAACCTGTAGGTTTAGAAAATGGACAGACAACAAACAACACAACAAACAACAGAGGAAGTGCAGTGCTGGTACAGATGCTAAAACACTGTTCGTACCAGAGCCCCGTCAGCCAGAACACGTTGCAAACATGATGCTTGCTGTCTTCTGTTACCGCCTCCTACGACGTGGACGTGGGGTTGGATTTTAGGAGGCACAATCTATTTACAACTATTTAGAAAAAATATATATGCAAAAAGAATATTTAAAAAGAGTGTTTTTTGGGAGCGTGTCAGCACAGTCCTTACCAAAAACAGAGTGGCACTTAAGTCCTATTGTGGCAATCATTTGACCTTCTTTGCTGTTACCAGAATGGCAATGACCAAGTTATAGTACATCACTAAATGCTGTGTGTTATGTCATAGTGGTGTAGTACTATGGTAGTTAACTTTTCAGTGACTATTACATCGTTCCACTGGTGGAATGGCGTGCATTATAGGGCTACAGCTAAGGGTTAACTCTGTATCTACCAGGAAACAAACCTTGCTGTTGAGATTCTTGATTGCTGCTTTGCAGGATTAGGCGTAGTGGCACATGGTTTAAAACTCCCTACAACAGAAAAATGTGTTATTCACAGATATGTAGTGTCATTATAAAAATGACAATAGGAAATACTGGTGTTTTTCAACCACTATTCTGAGGAACACTAGTGTGCTGTGATAGCATTAGATGAAATTGTTCAACTTCACCTAACAGGTCAAACAACACTTGTGACTATGTGACAGATTGTTTTTCTATGTGTACAATGGTTATTATGACCCATAAAGTGTAGCACAACAAACAAAACAGACATGCATGCAACATGTAAGCTTCAGGAGCATGCTCCTTTCCTACTCTTCATCATTTCTGAGCAATAGAGAACAATGGTGAAGATGTGTGTTCATGTACTTCTCATCAACAAATATTGAATATTGACACAAACAATATCACTGTAAACAAACCTGGAAGATGAGAGGCAGGTGGTGCTGTGGTAGTGGTGGCGGCTGTCGGTGGGGGTGGAGCTGGGGCAGTGGCTTTGCCTGTTGCTGGGAGTAGACTGGGACAGTGACTGTGGCTTGAGCTGGAGCTG
This sequence comes from Engraulis encrasicolus, assembly GCF_034702125.1. Taxonomy (NCBI): domain Eukaryota; kingdom Metazoa; phylum Chordata; class Actinopteri; order Clupeiformes; family Engraulidae; genus Engraulis; species Engraulis encrasicolus. Next base: position 22,692,020 of record NC_085877.1, on the reverse strand, counting down.
GTTTCCTACAAGTGCTGTTATTCTTGGTCAAGTCAAGTGTACTTTGTTGTCAAAAAACTATGCAACAGGGTTAGCAAAGTTAAAAAAAATATACAATTCTCTCTCTCACACACACACACACACACACACTCACACACACACACACACACACACACACACACACACACACACACACACACACACACACACACACACACACACACACACACACACACACGGATTTACATTCTTTCTCTGACACATTCACTCATAACACACAACACACACATGTGCAGTTTTCAAAACACTAACATACTGATATAGACGTACAACACACACACACACACACACACACACACACACACACACACACACACACACACACACACACACACACACATTAGTAGTGAAGTCTGCTTGTTGTTTGAATGTATGACCACTCAAACATTCATACAACTAACCTTATAATATCTAACTTTTCCACAGTGTTGTTCATATCTGCAATTGTTGAACCCATTATTCACTGATTCTAGTTTATTAACGTTCGTGCATTTGTTTACCACTCGAAAACGTTACAGGGGGATAAATATTGAGCTCAGAAACTGGCTATGCCAAAAAGATACAACTTTGTACAGGGCCAAGCATGTCCATAATGTTTACGATATTGGCTGTTTGTTGGTTATTGTGACCAAGTTACGATTAAAACCTTGTAACGTCACCGTAGGAATATGACCTAGCTATTGGGACAACTATGATCCACACAACAATAACAACAAACGATGCCCGTCCTATCGGCTACACTTAACTACTACTACTACTACAGTATTAGGAGTAATATTTACAGCCAGGGACAGACAAAATAATGCTCACGTATACCAAAGCCACGGGTATTTTAAACGATCACAAACACGAACACAAACACAAAAACAAGGCATGAACACAGATCATAACAAAGTGCCACTATGACTTGAAAGCTAGCTTTAGCCTCTACTATACAGTCGTCTGCGATATAATTTGACACACAACACGTCGAGGAGAAAGTGTTTGCATCTACCACACAGCTTTGTAAAATGATACCGTCATAACACACACATTTTAACTTATTGACATCCATTATTTACCTCTATTGAATCAGATGACATTGAATGATGACGAATGGCGCTAGTAGCAGTGCAGTCTGGCGACCGGTTAACTACCGCGTTTCTCAACTAATCCTTTGGCATATAAAGATGTATAACAGACATACAACGTGTGTAACATTCGTATGAAATAAATCCTGTTATGACAATACCGTGTAACAACTTTTCGCGGTCTCTGTTCCTAGCGGTCTCCCCTCACTGTTTCGCTGGCTCTCAAGTTTGCCTCTCTCGGTAGCAACTCTGACTTACTTTATTCTGATTGGCTGACCAGACTAGTCTACCTGTAAATGCGCCAAAGTATCCCCCAGTGGCCAGAGGGTGCGATGCATCCGTAGTGTAAGAACTACCGTTGAAAATGAATGGGAAAAGTTAAGAGAGTTAATCTTAACTATCGGAGACTCCCGCGCAGCGGCCAGCCATGTATAGGTGTAGAGCTGTGACAGCCAATGAAAATGCAGCATTTTGCCCCGTCATGCATATCATTAATATCATTAAGTAGTTCACAACCCTTCGGGTTCAAATCCCGTCAGGAGCACCCTAAAATAAAGAAAATAATAGAGGAAGGTGATGGAAAGTCACAGCTTTATTGCAACTGCAACTTTTCATGTTTGTACCAATTGTCATATTCATTTTATGTGGGCCAAAGACATTTTTGTATGTTCAGATATCAAGTGGCACAACAGCATCTAATGCAGGTCAATTAATTGGTAATTGTTGTTTGATATGCTTCAATTAATATGCTTTACAATAGTGGCACTGGCTATTGTTTTGCTGCCCTGATGTGTGGTAATGCTGAAAGGTCACTGACCGACCCATATATGTATAACCAATGAATATTCAAAACACTCTGACCTATACATATAGTGTACTACAACTGTTCACTTCATACATTCAGGTTGCCCCCCCAGTGACAAAGAAAGATTAAGTTATTGAGACAGTGCTTGATTTGTTCTTTTGCTTATTCATTCCTACCATAGAATATACAATAATCTATGATTCCTACCCATACTTACCCAAAATTATACATTCTCTTTTTCAGCAGTCTTAAACACAGTACAAAAGAAAATACCATTAATGAATATGATTGTGAATAAAATAACTACCTGTACTTTTATTTTCTCCTTTTACAAAACGTAGAGGAGTTTCAACATGAAGGAGAGACCACAGAGTTATGCAAATGAACCAGTGCATGTTTATTTAAAGAATAAAATACAAATCAGTACTGTGATCAGCCAAAACGGTGTACTTTGTATCACTAACGCAAATATGTGGTGCAAGGAGCCACTCAGGGAGCACAGATCACACATCCTTTTGGTTTAAAAGTTGACAGACAACAACCGACACTAAAAACAGTATTTTGCCATTCTACCTTTACCTTAAAGCTGTCTATACTTTGGGCCGAAAATCCTGTGCATTCTTTTATGGAGAGGCAGTGAGAGTGACATCCATTTCTCACATCTAATACCAGTTTATTTGCCTCATAATAAGTCTTAAGAGTCTTGCAGCAAATAAAGAATGAATGATCAGAACTATACAATACTACTCTTCCACAAAACAGGTGTTTATATTAACACAATTTTCACATCTACTCAAAAGTCATTGTGTGTGCCCTAATCCAGGCCCTCCATCTTGTCCTTGACTCTCAGTAGATCCCCCTCTCCTCGTCTTTAGTTCTCATATCAGCCGTCTGCAGAAAGCATGAACTCACATATATACAGACACATATACAGATGCACAATCAGCATATACAGTACAAGCATCCTTCCAGGTGTCTGGGACAGTGACACACTTTAACACTGACATACAGCAAAGCTGCACCAGCTGTTATTCCTTCGTTGTGCTTCCCCATCGAGAAGAACCAGCGACACTGCTCCTATATTCAAGTTTGTACAATCAAGGTCTTGCACTTTCTTTAATTATTTTGCAAGACATTTTTTTCTTCTACCAATGTTTAT